>NW_026057584.1:108054062-108262720 GCF_023721935.1 Panthera uncia | reverse complement strand
CAAGAAGTAGGGAAGTTAGTTATATCTCAATAAAACCAGGGTGGGGGGGGGTGCAGATTAGGAAGACAAGGTTATATATGGACATGTAAGCCTTGGCAAGGACATGTAAGCCTTGGCAAACTTGGCAAGCCTTGAGTTTATTCAACGTTTGATGGAAAACTACCAGAAAGTTCTGAGCAAAGAAAGAATTAACATGGTCTGACTTTATTTTTCCCTCTGTTTTTTTTTTAAATTAGTTAGCATATAGTGCAACAATACTTTCAGAGGTAGATTCCTTAATGCCCCATAGCCCATCTCCCCTCCCAAAACCCTTCCAGCAACCCTCTGTTTTCTATATTTAAGAGTCTCTTATGTTTGTCCTTCTCCCTGTTTTTATATTACTTTTGCTTCCCTTCCCTTATGTGCATCTGTTTTATATCTTAAAGTCCTCATATGAGTGAAGTCATATATTTGTCTTTCTATGACTAATTTTGCTTAGCATAATACCCTCTAGTTCCATCCACGTAGTTGCAAATGGCAAGATTTCATTCTTTTTGATTGCCGAGTAATACTCCATTGTATATGTATAGCACATCTTCTTTATCCATTCATCCATCAATGGACCATACTTTATATGGACTTTTCCATACTTTGGCTATTGTCAGTAGCGCTGCTATAAACATTGGGGTGCACTTGCCCCTTCGAAACAGCACACCTGTGTCCCTTGGATAAATACCTAGTAGTGCAATTGCTGGGACGTAGGGTAGTTCTATTTTTAATTTTTTGAGGAACCTCCATACTGTTTTCCAGAGTGGCTGACCAGTTTGCATTCCCACCAGCGGTGCAAAAGAGAGCCTCTTTCTCCACATCCTCACCAACATCTGTTGTTGCCTGAGTCATTAATGTTAGCCATTCTGACAGGTGTGAGGTGGTATCTCATTGTGGTTTTGATTTGTATTTCCCTAATGATGAGTGATGTGGAGCATTTTTTCATGTGTCGGTTGGCTATCTAGATGTCTTCTTTAGAGAAGTGTCTATTCATGTCTTTTGCCTATTTCCTCACTGGATTATTTGTTCTTTGGGTGTTGAGTTTGGTAAGTTCTTTATAGATTTTGGATGCTAACCCTTTATCTGCTATGTCATTTGCAAATATCTTCTCCCATTCTGTCAGTTGCCTTTTAGTTTTGCTGATTATTTCCTTTGCTGTGCAGAAGCTTTTTATTTTGATGAAGTCCCAATAGTTCATTGTTGCTTTTGTTTCCCTTGTGTCTGGAGACATGTTGAGTAAGAAGTTGCTGTGGCCAGAGTCAAAGAGGTTTTTACCTGTTTTCTCCTTGAGGATTTTGATAGCTTCCTGTCTGACATTTAGGTCTTTCATCCATTTTGAGTTTATTTTTGTGTATGGTGTAAGAAAGTGGTCCAGGTTCATTTTTCTGCATGTCACTGTCCAGTTTTCCCAACACCACTTGCTGAAGAGACTGTTTTTATTCCATTGGATATTCTTTCCTGCTTTGTGAAAGGTTAGCTGGCCATACATTTGTGAGTCCATTTCTGGGTTCTGCATTCTGTTCCATTGACCTGAATGTCTGTTTTTGTGTCATGATTTGGTTTTTAATTAAGGCTTTTTTTTTTTTTAGACCAGTTTTAGCCTCATAGCCAAATTGAAGAGAAGGTACAGAGATTTCACACATACTTTCTGCCCTATGCGTATTCTCTTCCATTATCAACATCTCCGACCGCTGTGGTGTATTTGTTATAATTGATGAACTTAGACTGATACATTATAATCACCCATGTTCATACTTCACTTTAGGTTTCACTCATATTGTACATTCTGTGGATTTGCACAAATGTATAATGACATGTATCCATTATGATGGCTCTTCATACACATCCCTATCCCTCCCCCTGCCCAACCCTGGCAACCACTCATCGTTTTTTTTTTTTTTTTTTTCTGCCACTAATTTAAAGAAAGATTGTTTTAAGTTTATTTATTTTGAGAGAGAGAGAGAGAGAGAGAGAGAGAGAGGCAACAAGCAGGGGAGGGACAGAGAGAAGGAAAGACAGAATCCCAAGCAATCTCCTGCACCATCAGCATAGAGCCTGATACAGGGCTCAAACCCACGAACCGTGAGATCATGACCTGAGCCAAGATCAAGAGTCAGATGCTCAACCAACTGAGCCACTCAGGCGCCCCATGCTACCACTAATTTTTCTCAAAAAAAAAAAATTTTTTTTTTTACTGTCTTCAGAGTTCTGCATTTTTCAGAATATCATATAGTTGTACTCACGCAATAGCCTTTCAGATTGGCTTCTTTTACTTAGTAATGTAAGTCTAAGGTTCCTTCATGTCTTTTCATGGCTTGATTGCTTATTTCTTTTAGGACTGAATAATATTCCATTGTCTGAATGTATTACATTGGGTTTTTACAAAGGGTAACTCTCATTGCTGTATGGAAAATAAAAATTGTATGAATGATTCAAATGAAAACATTTTGGGTTGATAGGAAGCTTTTGCAGTAGTCTGTGCAAGAGATGATCATGCCAATTCATTGGAATGAAGTGGTAGTGACAGAGATATATTTTTAAGGAAAAGCTAACAGGATTTGGAATGTAGAGTGAGAGAATGAAAAGAATCAAGGATACTCCAAAATTTTTGTTTTGAGCAATTGGAAAAATAGTTTAGTTTTGTTTTTCCTGTTTTTGATGAGATGGAAAATACTGGGAAGGAATAGGTAATGTTTATGTTTTTTCAACTTTTTTCTCATTTTGAATTTTTTTTTCTTTAGAAATAACTTTAAGTTCCAGAAGTTACAAAAATGGTTCTAAAGAAGTTTCTGATCAATTAAGGGTGTGTTGCCAACATGAGGCCCCATCACCTCAGAGTACTAATTTGTAATTGTTGTCAACAAGGACATTTTCTTACATATCCAGAATACAACCATCAAAAGTTAACATTGATAGAATAGCGTCATCTAATCCACCGTAGCCATTCAAAGTTGGGTGGTCTCAGTAATATTCTTTTTAGCAAAATAATTCAGTCTAGGGCCATATTTGTATTTTGTTGTTGTGACTAGTGTTTTTTCATCTGGAACAATTCCTCCATGATTCCTTGACTTTCATGATCTTGACAGTTTTTTTTTTTTTTATAATTTTTTTTTTTAACGTTTATTTATTTTTGAGACAGAGACAGAGCATGAACAGGGGAGGGACAGAGAGAGAGGGAGACACAGAATCCGAAGCAGGCTCCAGGCTCTGAGCTGTCAGCACAGAGCCTGACGTGGGGCTCGAACTCATGGACCGTGAGATCATGACCTGAGCCGAAGTCGGACACTCAACCGACTGAGCCACCCAGGCGCCCCCATGATCTTGACAGTTTTGAAGTTTATAGAGCAGTTAACTTTTAGAATATTTCTCAGTTGGAGTTTGTCTAATGATGCTTCCCCATGTTTCAGTTTATTTTATTTTGGCAGAAACATCACAAAGGTGATGTGATATTTTTCTCAGTGCATCCTGTCAGGTGGTGAATGATTTTAATTCCCCCATTACTGGCGATCTTAATATTGATCAGTTGACTAAGCTTTCTGACAAGTTGCTATGCTAATAAAAAAGGTAGTTTTTTTTTTCTTTATAGTTGATGAATATTGGGGGGGAAGGTATTTTGAGACTATTTTATTCATTCTTCATCACATTTTTACATATGAGTTTTAGCACTTACTGATTTTTCTTGGCTGAATTACTATTAATGGTGCCAAATGGTGATTTCATAATTTTATTAAATTATTATAATTTATGAGTGCTAAAAAAACCTTCTTTTCCCATTTATTGACTTATTTTTAAAATAATGTGTCTGGGGGCGCCTGGGTGGCTCGGTCGGTTAAGCGTCCGACTTCGGCTCAGGTCATGATCTCACGGTCCGTGAGTTCGAGCCCCGCGTCGGGCTCTGTGCTGACAGCTCGGAGCCTGGAGCCTGTTTCAGATTCTGTGTCTCCCTCTCTCTCTGCCCCTCCCCTGTTCATGCTCTGTCTCTCTGTCTCAAAAATAAATAAACATTAAAAAAAATTAAAAAAAAAATAAAATAATGTGTCTGTGGACTCATAGATTCCTTTTTTTATTCAGTGGTTGTAACCTGTCATTTATTTTGATGCTCAAACTGTCTCATATTTGGCTAATGAGAGTCCCTTCTGTCTGGTTCCTGTGTCCTTTTGACATGTTTCGTGACTTTTTGTGTC
The DNA here is from genome assembly GCF_023721935.1 of Panthera uncia. Classification (NCBI taxonomy): domain Eukaryota; kingdom Metazoa; phylum Chordata; class Mammalia; order Carnivora; family Felidae; genus Panthera; species Panthera uncia. The sequence continues at coordinate 108,258,509 of NW_026057584.1, read as the reverse complement.
CTTTCTTTCTAACACAGTAAGATGTTCCAGGCTCATCTTGCAGTTACCTGATTCATACCTGGAAATAACTCATATTTTCAAGGAGCCTTGGTACTTCTTAGTGGAGATTAGAATCTTCTTAATGGAGATTAGAAACCAACATCTAGCAGGTGTACTCATTGTGAGTAGGATGTCACTGCTCCTAGATTGCAGTAGACAAAACTATAACACGTATATATAGGTACAACCATGTTTGTGTTCATGTGTGTGCATACATATACACAAACATGCATATACATCTGTATTTACATCTGTTTCTTTATCTGTACATATTTAGAACAGAAACATTATTTCATAATGAAACTTCCAATCCCAGCCCAGCACCGTAGGGTTCATTCCTGCTTTTACCTGTTTGCATATTTGCAAGAGCCCAAAGGATGTTAGGTAGGGCATCTGTTGGGAGAAGGGGGTGTGGTGCATTAGCAGTGCAGCATGATACTGTAATTTTTCCTCCTACATAGTTTTACATGTTTACATTTAATTCTATATGTTAAAAAAACTATTTGAGAATTTGTGTCTTAGCTGTTGATTATTTTGAAGTATGTTGTTTTATTTGCAGATGTTTGGAGATTTTCCTGTTGCCTTTCTTTTGTTTCTGTATTGCTTATATTGTGATGAGAAAACATAGTTTGTATAATTTCAGTTCTTTCTTTTTTTAATTTTTTTTTTAACATTTGTTTTTGAGACAGAGAGAGACAGAGCATGAACGGGGGAGTGTCAGAGAGAGAGGGAGACAAGAATCTGAAGCAGGCTCCAGGCTCTGAGTGGGCTCGAACTCATGGACCGTGAGATCATGACCTGAGCCGCAGTCAGATGCTTAACCGACTGAGCCACCTGGCACCCCTAATTTCAGTTCTTTCAAATGTGCTGAGACTTATTTTGTGGCCAGGGTATGGCGCAGGTCCATCTTGGTGAATGTTCTGTGGGTGCTTTAAAAGAATATATATTTTTTTATTGGGTGGAATGGCATGTGGCTCTGTGTGTATGTGTGTGTTAGCTTTATATAGTCATGTTTTTTTAAGAAGCTTAAGAGAAGAAAAAAATGTTAATAATTTTTTAAACATTTTTTATTTAGCATTTCTAGTGTTTTTCATTTTGTCTGTTGGATTTAACCTTACCCCATCTGATGTCACTTCTTCTCAGTCTAAAGACTTTCCTTAATATTCTGTCAGCCTTTGTTTATCAAGGAATGTGAGTTTTTTGTTTTTTTAACTTTTGAGAGGGGCAGAGAGAGGGAAGGGGACAGAGAATCCAAAGTGGGCTGTGTTGACAGCAGAGAGCCCAATGTGGGGCTTGAACTCATGAACCATGAGATCATGACCTGAGCCAAAGTCAGATGCTTAATCGACTGAGCCACCCAGGCACGCAGAATGCGTTTTTTTAAAACTTAAAAAAATTTTTTTTAAGTCTATTTATTTTGAGAGAGAAAGAGACAGAGAGCGAGAGGGGAAGGGGCAGAGAGAGAGGGAGAGAGAGAATCCTAGGCAGGCTCTATTCTGTCAGTGTGGAGCCCAATGCACAGGGCTCGAACCCACAAGCCATGAGATCGTGACCTGAGCTGAAACCAGGAGTTGGTCACTCAGCCACCCCAAGAATGTGTTTAATTCACCTTCCTATTTTGTAAAGCACAGTCTTGGTGAATATCTGATTCATGCTCTACATTTTTGGGTTTTTGGTTTTTGTTTTTTGGTTTTTTTTTTTTGTCATTTAATAAGTCACTTCACCTTCTGCTTCTGTTATTTCTCTTAGAAGTCAGTTAATTGTATTGTTCTCTTATACAAGAGAGATCTTTTCTCTTTCTGCTTTTAAGATTTTTTTTAGCTTTCTGCAGTTTGAGAATGATATGTCTAGTTGTAGATCTCTTGTATTCATTGTATTTAGGGATTATTGAGCTTCTTAGATTTGTAGATTGATGTTTTTTGTGAAATTTGGGAAGCTTTTAGCCTGTTTCTTCAAATATTTTTCAGGCCCATTTTTCTTTTCCTCTCCTTTTGAGACGCCCATTAAAAAATTTAGCTTGCTTAATATCTCACAGGCCTCTGAGACTTTTTTCATTTTCTTTCAGTCTTTTTTTTCCCCCTGTGTTCTTCAGATTCTTTCACTTGATCTTTTTGTTTAGTTCTTCTGCAGTCTTAGATTGAGTTCATCTAATACATTTTACATTTGGATATTGTACTTTTCAAGTCTAGAATTTCCACTTTAGTTCTTTTTTTTGAGTTTCTGTTTTTTGTTGAGATTTCCTGTTTGTGGAATAATTTTCATCAGATTTTCCTTTAATTCTGCTGTTTATTTAATTTAAATTGCTGGTTTGAAGTGTTGGCTAATTCCAACATTAGGGCCTACCCAGAGTCAGTTTCTATTTTTTTTTAACATTTATTTAATTTTGAGAGAGAGAGAGTGCGTGTGCGTGAGTGGGGGAGGAGAGCAGAAAGAGAGGGGGACACATAATCTGAAGCAGGCTCCAGCCTCTGAGCTATTGGCACAGAGTCCGACACGGGGCTTGAACCCATGAACTGTGAGATCATGACCTGAGCTGAAGTTGGAAGCTCAACCGACTAAGCCATCCAGGTGCCCCATGAGTCAGTTTCTATTGACTGTTCTTTATCTTGAGTATGGGTCACACTTTACTCTGTTTTCATGCCTTGTAATTTTGTGCGTGTGTGTGTGTTTGTTTTATTGTTTTTTGAGAACTAGACATATCATATAATATATTGTAGCAACTCTGGAATCAGATTTTTTTTTTAATTTTTAAAAAATTAAAAAAAATTTTTTTTAATTTTTAAAAAATTAAAAAAAATTTTTTTTAGTGTTTTATTTATTCTTAGAGAGCGCGCGCGCACACGTGCACAAGTTGGGGAGGGGCAGAGAGAGAGGGAGACAGAACGGGAAGCAGCCTCCAGGCTCCGAGCTGTCAGCACAGAGCCCAATGCGACAGCACAGAGCCCAGTGCGGGGCTTCAACTCACGAACCGTGAGACCATGACCTGAGCTGAAGTTGGACGCTTAACCGACTGAGCCACCCAGGCACCCCCAGATTTTTTTTTTTTTTTTAACCAATTTGCTTCTCCTTATTTGGTAGAATATCTTATTCCCCATGCTTGTTTCCTTGCTATTGTGTTTGCTTATTTTTCTTTTTTTTTTTTTTTTTTTTTTTGTTTGTATTTTTTAAGCTAGACTTCTTAGGGGTTGCCCTGTGACCACATAACTTAGTGGTCAGTTATTGGTTTGGTAGAGGTTACATTCAAATACTTCAAGGCTGTAAGGCTTTGACCATCTTCTGGTGGATGTATATGAGTTGGAGAGCACAAATTTAAGGCAGTTTCCAGGTATGGCTTAATTTTTACTTTGTACCTGGCCCTCTTGGGTCTCCTCTACACATGCCCATACTTTTCTAGTCAGCCTGGGATTTTTAGAAAGTTCATCTAGCACTTTTATGGCTTTAATTTTCAAGGTCTTCCCATTAAATTTCTGGCAGGCTTGCCCCTGTCCCCATCTGAGACACTGTTCTCTTCCTAGCAGAGCCACTGGTTTTCTCCATTTGTTTTACCCTATTTTTCTTTTTATTGACAGTGTTATTCAGTGTAGGTTTTCATCTTTCACTCCAAATTAAGTCAGTACCTTAGCAACAGAGCTGCTGGATTTCAAGCCTGTCTTGTTTAAAGCTTTTATGCAGGGGTGCCTGGGTGGCTCAGTCAGTTAAGTGTCCGACTTCAGCTCAGGTCATGATCTCATGGTTTGTGAGTTTGAGCCCCGCGTCGGGCTCTGTGCTGACAGCTCAGAACCTGGAGCCTGCTTCAGATTCTGTGTCTCCCTCTCTCTCTGCCCCTCCCATGCTCATGCTCTATCTCTCTCTGTCTCAAAAATAAATCAAACATTTTTTGAAAATTAAAAAAAATAAAGTTTTTATGCAGACCAACCTGGGCTAGTGATGGGAGTATCTCCAAGTAGGAAGTCTGTAGACTCCCACTCCTTCCCTGAAGTTCTGGTAGTTTTCCATGAATAAATAATTCTCAATTTGTTGTTTACCTTTTGGCAAGTTCTAAATCCTTAAAATAGTTATTTTTGACAGTCTGTCCAGTTTAGTTCTTATTTTTGAAGGAGAGGATTTGCTGACCTTTTTATTCTATACTAGCTGGAAATCTAACCAGAAAGTTCTTTTTATTCTGTCTTACAAAATATACCTTGAATCCAACTCTTGTCTCCCATCTTCTGTGCTACCGTCTTATGACACTTTAATACATCATTATCTCTTCCTGATGTTAAGTGACCTTATAACTACATTTTGCTTCTTTTGTTGCCCTCTTACAATTCATTCTTTTTTTTTTTAAATAAGTGTTTTAGTTTAGAAAAGTTGTAGATTTACATAAAACTTCCACAGAGTACAGAGCTTTCTCAGTTTCCTGAGAACCAGTTTCCCTGTTATTAACATCTTACGTTATTGGGGCACCTGGGTGTCTCATTCAGCATCCCAACTCTTGATTTCAGCTCAGTTCATGATCCCAGCATTGTGGGATTGAGCCCCACGTTGGGCTCTGTGCTAAGCATGGAGCCTGCTTGAGATTTTCTCTTTCCCTTTCCCTCTGCCCCTCCCCTGTTTGTACATGCATGCTCTCAAAAATATTTTTGAAAAAAACCTTATATTATTATGATTGTGATAATGAATGAATCAGTATTGATACCTCATTATTAACTGAACTCCATATTTTATTTGGATTTTACTGTCTTTTTTCTGTGTCCCAGGATTCCATCCAGGATGCTACATCACATTTAGTTTTCATATTCCTTTCATTCCTCTAGGTTGTGAGTTTCTCAAACATTCCTTGTTTTTAATGACCTTGACAGTTTCAAGGAATATTGGTGAGGTATTTCATGTCTCTTAAATTTTATTTTGGCACATGTTTTTCTCATGTTACTCGGTTTATGAGTTTTGGGAGGAAGACCAATAGGTAAAGTGTCATTGTGTATTAACCACATAATCCTTCCTATAGTTCCTGGAACATGCCAAGGTTTTTGGGCATTTGTAACTGCCATTCTTTAACCTTGAGAGTTTTCCCTTGACTCTTTTTATGGCTGGTGCCTTCTCAGTTTTTGAAAATTTTATTTACTTACTTACTCATTCACTGGGTTTGTTTCTTCATTTGATACTTTGTAGTTACTTGTATATCTTTGTCATTAAAGTATAAGCCCAAGAGTACAAGGACTTTGTTTTCTTTACTACTGTATACATGACATATAGTAGGCAGACACTAAAGTTTTCTTTTTAGAAATTATGAAGTGGCTGTCCTTTTTAGAAAAATTTTTAATGTTTATTTTTGAGGGAGAGAAAGAAAGCGTGCGCATGTGTGTGCGAGTAGGGGAGGGGCAGAGAAAGGGAGACAGAATCCCAAGTAGGCTCTGTGCTGACAGCACAGAGCCCCACGTGGGGCTCAAACTCAAACCATGAGATCATGATCTGAACTGAAAGCAAGTTGGATGCTTAACTAAGTCACCCAGGCACCCCAGTTAAGTGGTGGTCCTTAAAGCACATGAAGTGGAAGTATGTACAATGTAGATGACTCTTGAACATCATGAGTTTGAACCACATGAGTCTACTTATAGGTGGATTTTTTCCATACAGTACTGTAAATGTATTTTCCTTATGATTTTCTTTATTATTGTCATTTTTGTTTATTTTTTTACTTGAGAGAGAGCGAGAGCAGATGAGCAGGGAAGAGGGGCAGAGAGAGAGAGAGAGAGAGAGAGAGAGAGAGAGAGAATGAATCTCAAGCAGGCTTCACGCTTAGCATGGAACCTGACTCCAGGCTAGATCCCATGACCCTGGGATCATGACCTGAGCCAAAATCAAGAGTCAGACCCTCAACCAACTGAACCACCCAGGCGCTGCCTTTCTGATTTTTTCTTTTCTCTAGCTTACTTTATTATAAGAATATAACATATAGTGTATGTAACATACAAAATATATGTTAATCTGTTCATGTTATTGGTAAGGCTTCTCTAGTCAACAGTAGGCTATTAGTAGTTTTTAGGGAGCCAAAAGTTATAACACAGATTTTTGACTGCATGCGGAAGGGTCAGTGCCCATAGCCCCATGTTGTTCAAGGGTCAGCTGTAGATCACGTAAAGGACAAAGTGAAGAACACCTATATTTTAAAAGTAAATGGTTGCACTTGAAGTAAAGCACAGTGTAGTGTCGGTAAATTCTAGATTTGTCTTGTTTGGATTTTGCAAAAAATGAGGGTTTTTTTTTTTTTTTGTATTTTTAGAATTGTTATAAAATTTACCATTTTAATTATTTTTAAGTGCACAGTTAAGTGACATTAAGTACATTTGCATTGTCATGCAGTTATCACCATTAGCCATCTCCTGACCTCTTCTTATATTGTAAAGCTACAACTGCATACCCATTAAGCAACAACTCCTCCTTTTCCCCCAGTCCCTGGCAACCACCTTCTACTTTGTCTCTATGAATTGGACTTTTCTAGGTACCTTTTATAAGTAGAATTATACTTTTTGTTGGCTGGATTATTTCACTTAGCAAAATGTCCTTAAATTTCATCCAAGTTATAGCATATGTCAAAATCTTTTTTTAAACTGCTGAATCATATTCCTTGTATGTATATACCATGTTTTATTTATCCATTCATCTGCCTCTAGACACTTGAGTTGCTTTTACTTTTTGCCTCATGTGAATAATGCTCTTATGTGAACATGGGTGTATAAATACCTGTTTGAGTCCCCACTTTCAATTCTTTTGGGCATATACCCAGAAGTTAATTTCTGGATTTGTGGGAGTGAAATTGCTAAATAATATGGTAACTTAATTTTTAAATTCTTTTAAGTTTATTTACTTATTTTTTTTAGTTTACATCCAAGTTAGTTAGAATATAGTGCAATAATGATTTAAGGAGTAGACTCCAGTGATTAATCCCCTATGTATAACACCCACTGCTCATTCCAAGTGTCTTCCTTAATGCCCCTTATCCATTTATTCCATCCCCCTACCCACAACCCCTCCAGCAACCCTCAGTTTGTTCTCTGTATTTAAGAGTCTCTTATGTTTTGTTCCCCTCCTTGTTTTTTATATTATTTTTGTTTCCCTTCCCTTATGTTCATCTGTTTTGTCTCTTAAAGTCCTCATTTGAGTGAAGTCATATGATATTTGTCCTTCTCTGACTGACTGACTTCGCTTAGCATTAATACCCTCTAGTTCCATCCATGTTGTTGCAAATGGCAAGATTTCATTCTTTTTGATTGCCAAGTAATACTCCATTGCATGTATACACCACATCTTTATCCATTCATCCATCGATGGACATTTGGGCTCTTTCCATACTTTGGCTATTATTGATAGTGCTGCTATAAACATTGGGGTGCATGTGTTCTTTTGTAGCAGCATACCTGTATCCCTTGGATAAATAACCTAGTAGTGCAGTTGCTGGGTCGTAGGGTAGTTCTATTTTTAATTTTTTGAGGAACCTCCATACTGTTGTCCAGAGTGATTGCACCAGCTTGCATTCCCACCAGCAGTGCAAAAGAGAGCCTCTTTCTCTGCATCCTCGCCAACATCTGTTGTTGCCTGAGTTGTTAATGTTAGCCATTCTGACAGGTGTAAGGTGGTATCTCATTGTGGTTTTGATGTGTATTTCCCTGATGATGAGTGGTGTTGAGCATTTTCATATGCCTGTTGGCCATCTGGATGTCTTCTTTGGAGAAGTGTCTATTCATGTCTTTTGCCCGTTTCTTCACTGGATTATTTGTTTTTTGGGTGTTGAGTTTGATAAGTTCTTTTTTTTTTTTTTTAATGTTTATTTATCTTTGAGACAGAGACAGACAGAACATGAATGGGGGAGGGTCAGAGAGAGAGGGAGACACAGAATCCGAAGCAGGCTTCAGGCTCTGAGCTGTCAGCACAGAGCCCAACACGGGGCTTGAACCCACGAACCATGAGATCATGACCTGAGCCAAAGTTGGAGGCTCAACTGACTGAGCCACCCAGGCACCCCTGATAAGTTCTTTGTAGATTTTGGATACTAACCCTTTATCTGATATGTTGTTTGCAAATATCTTCTCCCATTCTGTCAGTTGCCTTTTAGTTTTGCTGATTGTTTCCTTCGCTGTGCAGAAGCTTTTTATTTTTGATGAGGTCCCAGTAGTTCATTTTTGCTTTTGTTTCTCTTGCTTCCAGAGATGTGTTGAGTAAGAAGTTGCTGTGGCCAAGATCAAAGAGGTTTTGTCTGCTTTCCCCTAGGGATTTTGATGGCTTCCTGTCTTACATTTAGGTCTTTCATACATTTTGAGTTTATTTTTGTGTATGGTGTAAGAAAGTGGTCCAGATTCGTTTTTCTGTATGTCGCTGTCCAGTTTTCCCAGCACCACTTGCTGAAGAGACTGTTTTTATTCCATTGGATATTCTTTCCTGTTTTGTGAAAGATTAGCTGCCCATACGTTTGTGGGTCCATTTCTGGATTCTCTATTCTGTTCCATTGATGTGAGTGTCTGTTCTTGTGCCAGTGCCATACTGTGTCGATCATTACAGCTTTGTAATACATCTTGAGGTCCAGGATGGTGATGCCCCCAGCTTTAGTTTTCTTTCTCAGGATTGCTTTGGCTATTCAGAGTCTTTTCTGGTTCCATACAAATTTTAGGATTGTTCTAGCTCTGTGAAGAATGCTGGTGTTATTTTGATAGGGAAGTTGATTTATTTTTGAGAGAGTGAAGGAGGGAGAGAGGGAGAGGGAGAGGGAAGGAAGAGAGAGAGAGAGTGAGTGAGCGAGAGAGAATGAATCCCAAGCAGGATCTGCTCTATCAGCACAGAGCCCGATGTGGAGCTCATCGTCACGAACTGTGAGATCATGACCTGAGCCAAAATCCAGATTTGGATACTGAATTGACTGAGCCACCTAGGTGCCCCTTAATTTTTTATTTTTTGAGGAACTGCCATAATGTTTTTCTAAGTGACTGCACCATTTTACATTCCCACCAGTAGTGCAGAAGAGTTTCAATTACTTCACATCTTTGCCAACCTTTATTATGTTTTGCTTTAAGTTTATTTATTTTGAGGAGAAAGAATATGTGCACCACATCCACATGCAAGCAGAGGAGGGACAGAGAGAGAGGGAGAGAGCAAATCCTAAGCAGGGTCTGCACTGTCAGCCCAGAGGCAGATGCGGGTCTTGACTTGATCCTGTGGCCTCATGACTCTGGGATCATGACCTGCACCAAAATCAAGAGTTGGATGCTGAACTAACTGAGCCACCCAGGTGCCCCTTGATAGTAGTTATTGTAATGGGTGTGATATGGTATTTCATTATGGTTTTAGTTGGAATTTATTTCCCTAATGATTTGTGATGTTAAGCATCTTTTCATATTCTATTGGCCATTTGTATATCATCTTTGGAGAAATGTCTATTCAAGTCTTGTGCTTATTTTTTATTTTTTATTATTTATTTATTTAGTGTTTATTTTTGAGACAGAGACAGCATGAGCAGGGGAGGGGCAAAGAGAGAGGGAGACAGAATCTGAAGCAGGCTCCAGGCTCTGAGCCGTCAGCACAGAGCCTGACATGGGGCTTGAATTCACAAACCGCAAGATCATGACCTGAGCAAAGTCAGACACTTAACCGACTGAGCCACCCAGGCGCCCTGTTGTGCTCATATTTTAATCACATTATTTGTTTTTTGTTGTTGAATTGTGAGAATTTATTCTGGACATTAACCTCTTCTCAGATCAATGATTTTTAAATATTTTCTCCCATTGTCTGGATTGCTTTTTAATTGTTGACTGTGTCTTTTGATGCACAGAAGTTTTAAAAATTTTTAACTGCTTTAATGAGGTATAATTGATATAAAAAAAACTATCTGTTTGGTGTTGTATAATTTTATTAGTTTGGACATATACAGGTACCCATGCTACTACCACAATTAAGGTGATAGACATATCCAGCACTTTCCAAAGATTCCGTATGTCTCTTCTTTCTTTGGTAGTGGAAGGAATATTTAAGGGTATTTACCTTCTTAACAAACGTTTAGGTACATAATACCATATCATTAGCTATAGGAACTGTGTTGTACGACAGATCTTTAGAACGTACGCGTGTAGGATAACTGACATTTTATACTCATTAAATAACAACTTCCCATTTTTCCCACCTATCGGTCGTTGGAAACCACTCTGCTTCCACTCTGCTTATTCTCTGCTTCTATGAATTTGACTGTTTTAGATACCTTATAAAAATAGAATCATGTGGTATTCTACATGACTGGATTATGTCACTTAACATAATACCTTCCAGGTTCATCCATGAGAAGTTTTAAATTTTGATGAACTCCAATTAATCTATCTTTTTGTTGACAGTGCTTTTGGTGTCACATCTAAGGCATTGTTGCAAAAATTCTGTCATGAAGCTTCTCCTTTCTATTTTCTTTGAAGAGTTTTATGGTTTTCACTATTACATTTAGGTTTGTGATCTATTTTGAGGTAATTTTTGTGTTTGGTGTAAGGTTCAGTCTACATTTTTTTTGCATAAGGATATCCAGTTTTCCCATCACCATATGTTTACAAAACTGTCCTTCTCTATTAAATAGTCTTGTCATCCTTGTCAAAAATCATTTGACCATATATATGCAAGGGATTAATTCTGGACTCTTTTTCATTGGTCTGTGTGTCTTTTACACCAGTACCACACTGTTTTAATTACTGTAACTTTGTAGTAAGTTTTGAAATCAGAAAGTGTACATTCTCTGGTTTGTTCTTTTTCAGGATTGCTTTGGTTATTTGGAGTCCCTTGAGATTTCTATATGAGCTTTTGGGTGGATTTTTCTTTTCTGCAAAAAATGTCATGGAGATTTTGATAAGGATTGCATTGAATCTGTAGGTCACTTTGGTAGTATCGACCTATTAATGGTGTTAAGTCTTCTAATCCATGAGCATGGGATATGTTTCCATTTATTTATATATTTTAAATTTCTTTTGGCAGCGTTTCTGGCAGTGTATCATTGTACAGGTTTTTCACCTCTTTGGTTAGGTTAATTCCGAGATATCTTACTCTTTTTGATGCTGTTGTAAGTGGAATTATTTTCTTAATTTCATTTTCAGATTATTCATTATGTAATGAGATGTAACTGATTTTTGTGTATTGATTTTGTATCCTGCAACTTTGGTGAATTTGTTTGTATGTGTGTAATCTTTAGACATTTCTATATATAAGATCGTGTCATCTCAAACAGAGATATTTTACTTCTTTCATTCCTATCTGGATGCTTATCATTTATTTTCTTGCCTAATTGTTCTCACTGGAACTTCCAGTATTGTGTTGAACTGAGGTGGCAAAGTGGGCATTTATGTCTTGTTCCTAATCTGAAGATGGTAAATCTTAGAGGAAAAGTCTTTCATCAGTAAGTGTGATGTTAGGTGTAGGCTTTTCTTATATATATGCTCTTTATTGCGTTTAGGAAGTTTCCTCCTATTGGTAGTTTGTTGAGTGTTTTTTTATCATGAAAGGGTATTGAATTTTGTCAGATGCTTTTTCTGCATCAATTGAGTGTATCTTGTGTTTTTTGCCCTCTTCATTATGTTAATGTGACCTGTTACATTGATTTTTTCATATATTGAACTATCTTTGCCTTTCAGCAGTAAATCCCACTGTGTTATGGTGTATAATCCCTTTAATATGCTGCTGAATTTGGTCTGCTAGTACTTTGTTGAGGAATTTTGCATCAATATTCATAAGAGATAATTGTCCAATAGTTTTCTTTTAAATGTCTTTGTTTGGCTTTGGTATTAGGGTAATGTCCTCGTCCAATGAGTTAGGAAATGCTCCTTACTCTTCAATTTTTTTGGAATGTTTCAGAATTTGGAAGAATTGTTTCAGAAGAAACCATGTGTCAATGTTTGATAAAATTCATTAGTGCAACCATCTGGTCCTGGGCTTTTCTTGTCAGGAACTTTATGATTACTGGTTCATTATCTTTACTAATCATAGGTCTGTTTAGATTTCCTAATCATTATTCATTCTTGGTAGGTTTTATGTTTCTAGAAATTTTTCCATTTCACCTCTGTTATACAGTTTTTCATATGCAGTTGTTCATGCTGCTCTGATATGGTCCTTTTTATTCCTGTAATGTTCTCTTTCTGATTTTAATTTATTTGAATCTTTTCTGTTTTTCTTATTCTAACTAATGGTTTATCTTTTCAAAGAACCAGCTCTTGGTCTTATTGATTTTCTTTATTGTTTTTCTCTTCTCTCTTTAATCTCTGGTCTAACCTTTATTATTTCTTTCCTTCTGTAAGCTTTTGGCTTAGTTTGTTTTTGCTTTACTAATTAAGATATAGAGTTAGGTTGTTTTGAAATCTTTTTTGACATAAATATTTATAGCTCTAAATTTCTCTTAGCATTGTTTTTGCCGTATCCTGTGAGTTTTGGTATGTTGTGTTTTCATTTTCATCTTTTTCAAGATATTTTCTTTTTCTTTTCTTTTTTTTTTTTTTTTAATTTTTTTTTTATTTTTGGGACAGAGAGAGACAGAGCATGAACGGGGGAGGGGCAGAGAGAAAGGGAGACACAGAATCGGAAACAGGCTCCAGGCTCCGAGCCATCAGCCCAGAGCCTGACGCGGGGCTCGAACTCACGGACCGCGAGATCGTGACCTGGCTGAAGTCGGACGCTCAACCGACTGCGCCACCCAGGCGCCCCTCAAGATATTTTCTAATTTCCCTTGTGATTTCTTCTTTGAAACATTGGTTAAGAATTTACTGTATGATTGCCACATCTTTATGACTTTTCCAGTTTTCCTTTTGCTGTTAATTTCTAGTTTCATTCCACTATGATTGGAAAAATACTTTGTCTGATTTTAATCTTATTAAATTATTAAGATTTTTTTTGTGTGTGGCCTAACATATGGTCTATTCAGAAAAATGTTCCATGTGGACTTGAGAAGACTATGTATTGTACTGTTTTTGGATTGAGTGTTCTGTATCCGTCTGGTAGGTCCAGTTGGCCTATAGTGTTCAAGTCCTGTATTTCCTTACTGATCTGAATGGTTGCTCTGTTATTGAAAGTGGGGTATTGAGTTTTCTATTGTTACTGTGTAGGTATGTATTTGTCTTTTTTAATTCTGTTCATGCTTCATATATTTTGGAGCTCTGCTGTTTGGTGTATGTATGTTTATAATTGTTATATCTTCTTAATGAATTGACCATTTTCTCAATATTTAATGTCTTTTTTGTGTCTTATAACAGTTTTGACTTCTAGTCTGTTTTGTCTGATATTAGTGTAGCCACTCTAGCTCTCTCCTGGTTACTATTTGCATGGGATATCTTTCTGTCCTTTTACTTTTAGCCTATCATGTCCTTAGATCTTATAGACACTGTATAATAGGATCATGCTTTTTAAATTCATTATGCCATTCTGAAATGATACTCAACATTATTGGCCATGAGGTAAGTATAAATTAAAACTAGTGAGATATTACATAGTCACCAGAATGACTAATAGGGTTGGTGAGAAGGTGGAAGAACTGGAACTCTCATACGTTGCTGGTGGGAGGATATAGATTGACAGCTACTCTAAGAAAGTGGCCATATATGCTAAAGTTAACTATGTGTGTGTCTTAGTGACCTAGCAATTCCTTCTGTTGGTATATATCCAACAGAAATATGTGTTTATGTTCACTAAAAGTTATGTTCAAGGAGGTTTGTAAAGCCTATGTTTGTAATAGTCAAAAACTGGAAACTTTTATGTCCACTAGTAGAGTAGGTGAATTAATTGAGATATAGTCACATAATGGAGTATTACACAGCAATGAAAATGAGCAAAATACTCATACAGATGATGTGGAAGAATCTCAGAGCTGTAACAGATATTGAATGAAAATAAATACAAAAGCGTATGTCTTCTGTGAATTAATATGAAAAGCTGGCAAAATCAGTCTATGGTAATAAATGTCAAAATGACAAAAATTAAAATAGGTTGTAGATAAAAACTTTCAGGTACAGATGTGATTCACCTTTGTTTAGCTTTTCCTACTAACTTGTACCTTTAATTTTATATATTTTGATGTTTTTGCCAATTTCAACCTCAGAATATTGGTAAAAGTACCAAACTGTTTGTTTATTTATTGACTGTTTTATTTATTTGGGAGAGAGAGTGTGAGCAAGGGAGGGGTAGAGAGAGAGAGAGGGAGAGAAAGAATCCCAAGTAGGCTCCTCGCTGTCAGTGCAGAGCCTGAAGCAGGGCTTGAACCCACAAACCATGAGATCATGACTTGAGCAGAAATTAAGAGTAGGATGCTTAACAGACTGAGCCACCCAGGCATCCCCATAGTTGTTTTTATAAATGCAGCCTTGAACTGCTTTTCCATTAGACTGATGCCTTTTTTATTTAATTTGTGGTTTGGGGAATTAACTGTTTTTCCTAAAAGAGATGTTATTGATTTAAATGGAAAAATTTTGTGTTCAGAATACTTTATTTTGGAGGTTAGTCAAGATTTGTCTTCAACATTTTAATTTAAAAATTGAAAAAGGCAGTTGAGAATTTAAATTTGTAGAAAGACAATATACTGAATAAATTCTTCTCGACCATTTTGTGACATTCTCTGTGTCTATATGTATGGTAGGAGAATTTCCTATGCTAGCCATTTTCTTGAAAGGTGAACTGGAGTGACACATAGTATTCTAGAAAGTTTAAGTGAGAAATAAGAAGTGGGTATTAGGGTCCTAACTTTGCCCAGCTTTATGATCTTGAGTAAACTATATGATCTTTTTGTCTCTTCTAAGTAATGCTGCATTGAATATTAGTGTAAACGTTTTTGTGTGGTTATATGTTTTTAGTATTCTTGGATATATACCTAAGAATTGAAATAATGATTCATATAGTTTCAGTGTTTCCACATTTTCACCAACACTTGTCATTGTCTGTCATTTTGGTTATAGCCATACTACTGGGTGTGAATTAGTAGGATGCCATTGTGGTTTTGATTTGCATTTCCCTGATGACTGTTAATATTAAGCATCTTCTCAAGTGCTTATTGGCTATTTTATATCTGGGAGAAATGTCTTTTGAAATCTGTTGCCCATTTTATAATTGGGTTAGTTGTTTTATTATTGAGACCTTATATATTTTGTATCCTAGACCCTTATCAAGTATATAATTAGCAAATATTTTCTCCCAGTCTGTGAGTTGTCTTTTCACTATCTTGAGAGTGTCCTTTGATGCACAAAAATGTTTAATTTTGAGGAAGTCCATTTGTTGCTTATGCTTGTAGGGTCACATTTAAGAAACTATTGCCTAATCCAAGGTCATGAAAATTTATACCTTTGTTCCCTTCTGAGAGTTTTTTTTGGATTTAGCTTTTACGTTTATGTATTTGATCGATTGTGAATTAATTTTTTGCATACTATATGAGGTGGGAGTCCAACTTAAGGCTTTGGCATGTGGATATCCAGTTGTTCAGTGCCAGTGAACTGCCAGAACTGGGTGGCTCAGTCAGTTGAGCGCCCGACTTTGGCTCAGGTCGTGATCTTGCGGTCTGTGAGTTTGAGCCCCGCATTGGGCTCTGTGCTGACAGCTCAGAGCCTGGAGCCTGCTTCGGATTCTGTGCCTCCCTCTCTCTCTGCCCCTCCCCCGCTCATGCTCTGTCTCTCTCTCTCTCTCTTTCTGTCAAAAATAAACATTAAAAAAATTTTTTTATAAAGACTGTTCTTTCACTGTTATCTTGGCAACCTTGTCAAAAATCATTTGACTGTAGATGTTGGGGTTTATTTCTGGATTCAGTTCTGTTCCACCAGTCTCTATTCTTACGTCAGTATTCCCATTGTTTTGATTGCTATAGCTTTGTAGTAAGCCTTCAAATCAGGGTGTGTGAATATTCTAACTTTATTTTTCTTTTGCAATATTGTTTTGGCTCTTCAGGGCCTCTTGTACTTCCAAATTTAAGGATCAGCTTTTCTGGGGATTGTACAAATTTAAGGATCAGCTTTTCTGGGGGCGCCTGGGTGGCTCAGTTAAGTGTCTGACTTCCGCTCAGGTAACGATCTTGCAGTTTGTGAGTTCAAGTCCCATGTTGGGCTCTGTGCTGACAGCTCAGAGCCTGAAGCCTGCTTTGGATTCTGTGTCTGCCTCTCTCTCTGCCCTTCCCCTTCTCACCCTCTGTCTGTCTCTCTCTCTCAAAAATAAATAAACATTAAAAAAATTTTTTTTAAAAGAATTAGCTTTTCTATTTCTGCAAAAAAAAAAAAAAAAAAGGCCACTGGAATTTTGATACAGATTGCGTGGAATCTGTAGATCACTTTGGGAATATTCCCATCTTAACAATATTGTCTTTCATCCATGAACATGGGATGCCTTTCCATACATTTAGATCTTCAATTTTTTTCAATAATGTTTTATAGTTTTCAGTGTATACAAGACTTATTTTTCTTAAGTATATTCCCAAGTAATTTATTCTTTTTTGATACTATAAATTGAATTTATTTTATTTTTTTATGTGACTTTTAAAAAATCTTATTTAAGTTCCAGTATAGTTAACATGCAGTGTTAAATGAGTTTCAGGTGTACAGTGTAATGATTGAACAATTCTGTATATTTCTTTGCTTATCAAGAGAAGTATACTCTTGGGGTGCCTTGGTGGCTCATTTGCTTAAGCATCTGACTCTTGATTTCCGCTCAGATCATGATCTCACAGTTTGTGAGTTCAAGCCCCATGTCTGGCTCTGTGCTGATAGTGCAGAGCCTGCTGGGGATTCTCTCTCTCCCTCTTTCCCTGTCCCTCCCCCACTTGCACACTCTCTCTCAAAAACAAATAAATAAACATTAGAAAAAAGAATTTAAAGTGTACTCTTAGTTCCCTTCACCTATTTCATCCATCCCCTCCCACTTCCCCTCTGGTAACCATCTGTTTGTTCTCTGTAGTCTGTTTTTTGGTTTGTCTCTCTTTTTTTCCTTTGTTCATTTGTTTTGCTTATTAACTTCCACATATGAGTAAAATTATGTGTTATTTGTTTTTCTATAAAAACAGGAGTGCTTTTAGTCCTGTATCCAGTACAGTATTAAAAAGGAGTAGTAAGACTGGCCATCCGTTTCTAATCTTAAGGGGGCATGCATCTGGTCTTTCGCCATTAAGTATGATGTTAGCTGTGGGGTTTTTCATGGATGACCTTTATCACCTTGATGAAATTCCCTTATCTTTCTAGTCTTTCAAGTATTTAAGGTAGTTAGATTTTGGCAGATGCATTTTCTGTGTCTATTGAGATGATGTTTTGGTCCTTTTTTAATGTTATTTATTACATTGATTTTTGTATGCTGAACCTACCTTTTGTGGAATATATCCCACGTGTTTGCAGTGTGTAATCCCCCCCTTTTTTTTTAATGTTCTGGATTAGGTTTGCTAGTATTTTCTTGAGGATTTTTATATCTGTTCACTTGGGGATCTAGTTGTCTTGTAATGTTTTTGTCTGGTTTATCAGTAATCAGTAATACTAGCTTCAGTTCTCTCTTTCTCTCTCTAGTCCTCTCTCTTTTAATAGTGGTAGTTTTTTCTTAAATGTTTGAAGGCATGTGGTTTGGACTTTTATTTGCAGAAAGGTTTTCATTTCTAATTCAATCTCATTAATTTTTATATTGAATTCAGATCCTTCTTGAGTTGGTTTAGGTAGTTTCTAGTAATTTGTGTCATCCAGGTGACCCAATTTATTGGAAATACAGTTGTTCATAGTATTATCTTATTCTTTTCATTTCTGTAAGGTTGGTAATAATGCTCTATCTTTAATACCTCAGTTTAGTTATTTGTGTCTTTTTTTTTTCTTGGGTAGTCTAGCTAAATGTTTGCTAATTTTCCACTCTAATCCTTATTGTTTCCTTCCTTCCGCTTGTTTGGGTTTCAAATGCTCTTCTTTCTCTAGGGTCTTAAGGTAGAAGTTTAGGTTACTAATTTGAGATCCTTCTCATTTTCAATATGAACATTTACAGTTAGAAATTTATCTCTAAGTTGTACTTTAGGAGCATCTAGTAAGTGTCAGTATATTTTGGTTTCATTTGCATTTATCTCAAAGCATTTTCTAATTTCCTTCATGATTTCTTTTTTGATCCATTGATTCTTAAGGAGTGTGGTGTTTTATTTTCACATATTTGTGAATTTCCCAAATTTCCTTCTGTTTCTGATTTCATTGCATTGTTGTCAGGGAACAGACTTCATATAACTTCAGTCCATTTATACTTACTGAGATTAGTTTTACTGACTAACATGGTGTGTTTTGGAAAATGTTCTGTGTGCATTTCTGAAGAATGTGTTTTGGGTTGAGTGTTCCGTGGAAGTTTTATAGTGTTATTCAAATCTTGTTTTCTCACTGATTTTTCTGTTTATCTGTTGTTGAAAATTGGGCATTGAAATCTGTAGCAATTATTTTTGAATGATCTATTTCTTCTTTCAATTTCTGTAATTTTCTTCGTCCTGTATATTGAGTTTATTGTTACATGCATACATATTTATAGTATAGTATATACTATATTATAGTAATTATAATTGATGAGCTGGCCATGTTTTCATTATAAGTGTTCTCCTTTGTCTCTAACGATTTTTGTATTCTCTTTTGTCTTCTATTAGTGTAGCACTGTAGATCTTTTCTGACTACTGCTTGCGTGGTATATCTTTTTCCATCTTTTTACTTTCAGTTTTGTCTTTGAATCTAAAGTTGTGGACAGCATATGGTTGGATCATGTTATTATTTTTTTTTAAGTTTATTTGTATGTTAGTGCTGATGGGGGAGGGGCAGAGAGAGAGGGAGAGAGAGAATCTCAAGCAAGCTCTGCACTGCCAGCACAGATCCCAACATGGGGTTCCAACTTACAAAACCATGAGATCATGACCTGAGCTGAAACCAGGAGTTGACACTTAACCGACTGAGCCACCCAGGCGCCCCGCCCCAATCATGTTTTTTCTCTTTTCTTTTCTTTTCTTTTCCTCTTCTCTTCTCTTCTCTTCTCTTCTCTTCTCTTTCCTTTTTAATTTTTTTAATGTTTGTTTATTTTAGAGAGAGAGACGGAGTACAAGCTGGGAGGGACAGAGAGAGAGGGAGACACAGAATCTGAAGCAGGCTTCAGCCTCTGAGCTGTCAGTACAGAGCCCGATGCAGGGCTCAAACTCATGAACTGTAAGATCATGACCTGAGCTGAAGTTAGATGCTCAACTGACTGAGCCACCCAGGCGTCACACCTGATCATGTTTTTTTAATCTACTGTGCGAATCTCTATCCTTTAAATGGTTTGTTCATTCCACTTATATTTAATGTAATTACATATGGGTAGAATTACATCTGCTACTTTGTTTATATTTGTGTTTTATGTGTTGTATCCATTTTGTACCACATTTTTCTATTACTGCTTTCTTTTGTGTTAGATATTTTCTAGTATGCTAATTTAATTTTATTCCTTTTGCCGCTTTTATAAAGTTTATTTTTACCAGTTGCTCCGGATATTAAAATTAATAACTTAAAACAATGTAGTTTGGGGGCACCTGGGTAGCTCAGTGGATTTAAGCATCTTATTCTTGATCTCAGTTTAGGTCAGGATCTCATAGTTCATGGGATTGAGCCTTATATCAGGCTGTGTGCTGACAGTGTGGAGCCTGCTTGGGATTCTCTCTCCCCACCCCCCCTGCCCTCCCCTGCCCTTGCATGCTTTCTCTCTCTCCTTCTCTCTCTCAAAATAAATAAACTTAAAATAACAAAAACCAAAAAATCATTATAGTTTGAGTTGATACCATCTTAATTACTGTGGTATGCAAACACTTTTATATAACACCATTCTTCCCCTTTGTGCTGTTACTGTTATATAAGTTATATTATTGTATCTTGTGTGCCCAACAAAACACTTCATATTATTGCTTTGTGCAGTTTCTTTAAACCTGTGTATTTCTTGTTTTGCTTGTGGAGAAGAGTTAACATGGTAGGCCTCACTGCATATCCTTAGAAAGAACTGCTTAAAAGATCCACCCTTGGCTAGCATCTGAGAACTTACCAGGGTCCATACCTGCCTAACTGATAAGAATGCTCGCTGTGCCTAAACTGCTTATACAAACAGTATAGTTTGTGCTGAATAGCTGCTTTTCTTCTGGGAGTTAGGAATTTTGGTGTATGCTAGGCAGAGGGTATGTATTGATCAGTCCCTAATAAAAACCCTCAGTGCAGAGTTTCCAGTTTTTCCTGGTGTTGTCATAACTGATTTCTGGGGTTGGGGGGAATTAAAGGTCTCATATGACTTTATTAAAAAAAGATCCTTAGGAGCTAGCCCTCACCTTCCCTGGTCTTTGCCCCGTTTGCCCTTTCCTTTAGCTTATTTTGCTTTGTACCCTTTTGCTATAGTAAATTATAGCTGTCAGTACGACTGTGTCACTGAGTCTGTTGAGTTCTCTAGCAAGCTCTTGAAACTGGGTGTTCCATTACATACTGCTATAATAGATTACCATAAATTTGGTGGCTTAAAACAACATAAATCATCTTATCATCTTACAGTTTGGGAAGTCAGAAGTCTAAAATGAGTCTAACTGGGCCAAAATCAAGGTGTCAGCATTGCTATGGTTCTTCTGGAGGCTGTAGAGAAAAATGCATTTTTCTTGCCTTTCCCACATCCTAGCAGCTGCCTGTATTCATTGGCTCATGGCTGTCCCATTCCGTCTTTAAAGCCAACAATGAGTGGTCAAGCTATTCTTTTTGCAGTACCACTCTGACACTTTCCTGCTGATTGTTTATTTATAAGGATCCCTGTGATTATGTTAGGTCCAGCCAAATAACCCAGGATAATCCTCTTATCTTAAATTTGTTAATTTATCATATCTGCAGAGTTCCTTTTGCCATGTATATATATATTTTTTTTAATGATTAAATGTGTTTATCTTTTTTTCTCCTCAGGCAGTAAAGAATGCTGATGGAAGAACCATTTTCCTAATTTTCAAATTGTTGAGCTGGTTGCCATGATGGGTGAGTTCAGACTAAAGGCAATTTTCATCTATAATTAAAGGATAAAATGGGGAAGAAAAATTTTTCTCTGTGTGTATGACCATTTTTATAAAGAAGTTTTATGATGTAATAGACTTCTGTAATGTTTTGTATTTAATAGATTTTAGATTAAAGCACTTTTTCAGTTAACTTACATATTTGGAATGACCATTTAATGCAGGATATCCTAGTAGGGACATTCAAAATAAACTGCTAAAATGGATTGAGATTTGCTTAGAGTCTAATGGCCAGAGAGAATACTAGATAAGGAAACCTGACCTGTAAAGATTGAATAAATGCCGAAGAATGAATTGTTGTAACTACCCAACTATGTAATGTGGTATCATAATGTTAATGGCAAGGGAGGCTTTCCTAAAGTATGGGAGTGGGTTATAGGTTATTTACTTTTTTTTCCCCCTTTTCCCCTTGTTGAAGTTTCCAACGTGAGGCAAGGATTGGACAGGGAAACACTAGAAATAAATGGACCAAATGGCACCCACCCCATCCTAAATGGGAAAAAATGGACTGAGTAGTTGGAAGCTAAGTTTTTAAATCTAGACTGATCCCATTTTCTTAATTCTGACATATACTTGTTCATGTTTATCTTTGTCACATTTTTCTTATCACTTGTTTAACGAACGTTATTATTCACTCTTACATGCATATATGTGACAGTATAGGCTAAAGAGCTTAAATTTGTCAATGTTCTTTAGTGGAGGGTCTGTACATTTTCAGTGTGTCTCCTTGTGGCAAGTGTGTAAGCCGAAGCTTCACCTTCCTGCTTTTTAAATTTCTCTTCATTTCTCTTTTTGTAACCATGTGTGTAGTGCCATCATGTGGCCCAAATTCTCCGCCCAGCTTCACCTCCAGTTCCAAATTGGATATCTTTTACTGAACTCCTATCATCTTTTCATTTTGGTTGTTCTCACTTGCAGTCTGAGCTGTGTATTAATCAAATCCAGTTGTACCATCCTTCTCAAATAACACTTCACTATAGTAAGCAACAACACAAGGAATAGTCATTGCTTAAAAACTTATACAAAGGTATTCACAGAAAACTGAATATTTAAAAGTATGAATCATAGGTATTTGAATTTTAGATTGCGGATGTTCTCCTGTAATTATTTTACAAGCATAATGAATAAGCATAGAAGGAATCTAAACCTTTCTGATAAAAGATTTTATTGAAATTATTTCCCAAATAATTTGTTTTTGTGTTCAGGTAAATGTCTTTTCAGCATGTCAGACACCCACTGCTTCATCTGTGTGCCTTTGGTCAGACTCTGGCCTCCTCCTATAGGCATCCTCATTGCCTGTTTGATCAACTCATGATCTTTAAGAAATTTATAACCTGTCATATCTGCCTAGTACCAACGACCACCACAGAGATTCTTGATAGAGTAAAGCAGCCTAGCTTATAGTGGATGTTCACCACTTTGCATGATCTTTTGTGAATTTGTTAGTTTACATCTTGTCAGCGTCCTCAAAGTAAGTTTCTTATTGGGTACTTAGGTATATCATGTGATTCTTCTTCAAGCCGGAAAAAGAAGGAACTCAGTTAAATTGCCCTTTATTTGCATGTCATCTCACTGAGAAGTTACTTTTATTAAAATGGTCCTCCTTACTTTTTTACATCTATGATAGGAAGCCGTACTTGTTTTTTTATTTTTTACTTCTTTTATTAAAAAAATTTTTTTTCTTAACGTTTATTCATTTTTTGGGAGACAGAGACAGTGCAAACGGAAGAGGGGGAGAGAGAGACACACATAATCTGAAGCAGGCCCCAAGCTCTGAGGTGTCAGCACAGAGCCCGATGTGGGGCTCGAACTCATGAACTGTGAGATCATGACCTGAGTGAGCTGAAGTCAGATGTTTAACCAGCTGAGCCACTCAGGCACCCCCATACTCATTTTTTTTAAACAAGGAAATTAGTATATGTAAATATGATAAGAGATTTAAGCCAGGCATCTGTTCATTTTGGTATTGTGATATTAAACATGGGAAAATATCTAAATGCAAGTGTTTAAGTTTTCTCTAATGAAGAAAATAATTAGAACATATATATGTACTTTTAACTTTTCGAGTTCTTCTCTCTCGAATACTTAAAAGTATTAAATACTTAAAAATCCAGTTAGGATTAAAGAGCTTACCTTTCTCGAGAAGGTTACATGAGAATATTTTATTCCAGTTGAGATCATTCTCAGCTTATTTTTTTCCTAAGGGCAGATTTATTTTTATCAATAAATGACATGTTCTGGCTTGGACCTGTGGACAGAACACACTTTGTGATTACATTATACCTGGCTGGCTCAGTTGCTGTTTGGCTAAGGTGACGTGATGAAATTGTATTTTACAAAGAATATTTTGTGAAGGATTATAAAATTTTCTCTAAACCTTGAATTTACTGATAAAACCTTTGGCAGCATTAATTTTAATTTTAATTTTAATTTAATATGCAAGCAGTCTCATTATAGAGCAGAATATATTGAGTATTATAAAAAAAATTAATACATTAGGAAAGTCAGCTATTTTGTGTGTTTGAAAGGCTGATGAAGCCATTGAATTGCCACATTCTTTTTAATGATTTCTCTTTACAGGGTAAAGCATGTTTTAATTATTACTACTCTGAAACATAAATTATTGCTCACCAAAATGGTTACATCTTAAAATGTAATCTGTAAAAGTCCTTCAATTCCTTTATTGATTATTTGCTGATTATCATTAGTAGAATTGGTTTAATTCTAGTGATTTACTAGTGAAAATCAATTAAATTATCTCCAAACTTTCCCAGAGAGCATATAATTGGTATTACTAGGAGACTCAGACTTACAGTCTTAGAAAGAAATTTTTGATTTATTTGGAAGAAATTAAAAGTTCATGATCCTTTCACTCAGTTTTATGGATTCACCCCCCCTTTTTTTTTTTAAAGGAATGCATTTTTCTTACATTGTTACATTTTAAGTTGTTACTGGCTGAGATCCTTAAGCAGCCTATTAAATATAGTCTTGTTGAACTTTATGGTGAGGAAGTACTTACAAATATCAGTAGGTCATTTATTATTCACAGAATAAAGCCTTTTGTTTCTGACTTGAAATACTGATGTAAATCTCTAAAAGGAATTCTGTACTTTGAACATAAATGCCAAATAATGATGAAAGTCATTTATTTTTTCCCTACTAGCTTTAATTAAAATTTTAGCTATTCTATTGATGTTTTATTTAGGAATCACAGAAAGTAATTTGTCATGATGGGGCTGTTTTCACCCATACACTAGGATGTTACATTATTAGAAGAATCAGAATGAGTTTATCTTGCCTATAAATGTCTCATGTGTAAACATCTAGTATGATGCTAGTGCTTGAGTCTAGTGCAGTTTTAATGTTACTTGTATTCAGTTTTTAAGTAATGGAAATTTTATTTCACCAAAATAATAGAAGTATAGGTATTGAAAATGTTCTAGATGCATTTTTGCGTTAAATTAACGCATTTTGCATTAAATTTCATGATCAAATTTGTGTTTGATGTCTATGATAAATACATATTGAAATTATGATTCTTTGCATCTATTATTTTAAAAATACCTAGATGATCAGCAAGCTTTGAACTCAATCATGCAAGATTTGGCTGTTCTTCATAAAGCCAGTAGACCAGCATTATCTTTACAGGAAACCAGAAAAACAAAATCGTCATCACCAAAAAAGCAGGTATTCTAATAAACACATATTTTTATTGTATGAATTATTTGCCTTGAATATCCTAATCTTATAGAGGGTTTGTTTAAAGTGTTTGTCTTTTACATTTTTGAATCAAATATTTTTTGTCATACATTTTTCCTAATGGGTGTGCGTTTTTAAAAATGGTAGAGTTTTCACTGAATGTAGTAACTGCCCTCTAATACTGATATTTCATCCATTCTTAAAGCACTTAAGATAAACAAATTGTTTTTATTTAAAATAGTCTGTTCTGTTTACAAATGAGCATCATTTTGATTTTTGTAACTCAAATTTGTTTGAGATGTCCAACACGAAAAGTGGGAATCCAATGTTCTGTATTTCCCTCTCATAGGTTTAGCAAGGGTCTCATAGGCATGATCACTAAGAGATTTTGGTGCTCTTTGCTTTCAGTCCAGAGTCAGCAGCACAGTTCTCAACTCAGCTCTTTGACAGACATTATGAATTGATTGGAGTTCACACTGAAAATGAAACCTCCTTTCCCCCTGCTTTTTTTTTTTTAAATGAGTGACTAAGGGGAAAAAAAAATGAGTGACTAAGAAAAAACTATCTAGAAATTGTAGAAATTTTATCTGATTTCTGAAATGATTTATCATTTCATTACAGAATGATGTGCGAGTCAAATTTGAACACAGAGGGGAGAAAAGGTAAGCAAAGAAACACTATATGCCAGTTTATTGATTTAATCAAATAAGTCATAAAAACCATTAAAAGTTTTTTCTGGACTTTAGTGTAAGTTGATGGCTTACAAATTGAGAATGGAATAGTCCTTTGGTAATGTGTAACATGTACTTAGACTTATAATAGAGTGTCAAAATTTAGGCTAAAGTTTAGTAACAATTATTAATGTTTTTATTTTAGGAAATAAAAAAATCTTGGATAATACAGCCTTTAAATATTACTATTTCCTTTTATTTTTACTCAGTGGAAATCAAGTATATTTCTCCTTATCATAATTGTATTGTCCCTTCAGATATTATATAAAGCTTATGTACATGGATTTAACATTCATAATTTTGATTATTCTCAAGAGACCTCAGTCATATGACGTATATTTGATTAGTAACATTGAGGAAGATGATTGGAATGGTGGCTGTAAATTAATTAGCAGAGGGATGAGCCTAGCCTTCCATTGGGTATCTGTATCTTAGTGCAGTGGTAGAGGTGGTGGTGGTGGTGGTGGTGGTGGTTGACAACAAAATTGTTAACAAGGCCTAATAGGAGATAGAGAAGATGGGATTTCACTTCTGTTATTGGTGTCTCATTAAATCCAGTTAGTGAAAAAGCATCCATTTTAAGGGCTTTAAACAGGCTCATGAGTCATATAACCTGAAGATGTAAAAATGTTTTATACAGACATGTCAACAAAATTGGATATACCACATATACCATCCACTTGTCCAACGTGCTTTTTTTCCTATTATTCTTTTATGGATATTTTCTCAATTCTTTCCATTCATTGAGCATTATTTATTAAGTACTGTAAGTATTGGACCATAAAGGAATAAAGTGAGCAGAACAAACATGGTCCCTCCCGCATACTCCAGTCTAATATAGTAATTTCCAAGCTTAGGTGCTTGCTCCCAGGGTCAGCATAGGCTAATCTTTTGAGACATAGGAAGAAAATACTAGAATTAAAAATTTTTAATTTTATAAAAATACTTATTTTGGGGATATGCTTACATGATATATAGGTCCTCAGAAATGTTGAGTTGATAAAGGTACAGAAATCAAAATTTGAATCTCCAAAGAACAAACAACTTTATTCTTTTAATAGTTTTGTTGCATTCCATTATACAGAGGTCACATAGTTAAGTTTAATTTTAATCACTTTTTTCAGTGAACATTTTACAGCTGCTCTTTAATAATCTTAACATTCTGTCCACATAGAATCCTTCAGTTCCCCAGACCAGTTAAACTGGAAGATCTGAGATCTAAGGCTAAAACTGCCTTTGGACAGTCTATGGATCTCCATTATACCAACAATGAGGTAAACATGTACAGTTTAACTTTCAATAGCTCTTATTTTGGAAAGTAGTATGTTCATTTAAGAGATTGTTTTAGGAATATTTATTTAGAAATTGATAAAGATATGGTATGCTAGAGAAACAAAACACGTAAATTTGTAAATTTTAACTAACTGAACTGTGTGTTTTCCATTGTGGAAAGATTTAAAGACACTACTGTGCAAGTAATTGAATGAGAACATATTGAGGGAGGAAACATACGTATTACTTAGAAGTTTGCTGCTTATTTATGTTTTATTTTCACTCTGTGTACTTTTTTTTTTTTTAAATTATCCTCAAGTTAACATACAGTATAGTGTTGGCTTCAGGAGTAGTAGAATTCAGTGATTCATCTCTTACATATGACACCCAGTGCTTAATCCTGAAGAGTGCCTTCCTTAATGCCCCCATCACCCATTTAACCCACTCCTCCCAACGCTCAGTTTGTTCTCTGTATTTAAGTCTCTTATGGTTTGTGTCCCTCTCCTATTTTTATCTTCTTTTTCCTTCTCTTCCCCTATGTTCATTGTTAAATTTTCTCAAATTCCACAATGAGTGGAATAGCTATAAACATTGAGGTACATGTGCCCCCTCAAGTCAACATTTTTGTATCTTTTAGATAAATTCCTAGTAGTGCATTTGTTGGGTTGTAGGGTAGTTCTGTTTTTAATTTTTTGAGGAACCTCCACACTTTTCCAGAGTGGCTGTAACAATTTGCATTCCCACCAACAGTGCAATAGGGTTCCTCTTTCTCCACATCCTCGCCAACATTTGTTGTTTCCTGAGTTGTTAATTTTAGCCATTCTGACAGGTTTGAGGTGGTATCTCATTGTGGTTTTGGTTTGCCTTTTCCTGATGAAGAGCGATGTTGAGTATCTTTTCATGTGTCTGTTTGCCATCTGGATGTCTTCTTTGGAAAATGTGTACACTCTACGTTTTGATGAACTGTCTTTTTTTCTCATACTCTACATTTGGGTGTATAGACAATAGAGCTTTGGTAGTCAGACAGTTTAGCTAAAACTTTAAAGGATTATTTTCAAGTTGCTTAGGACATGATTAGATCATTATGTTTGTGTGTCAGTACATGTGGTTTTAAGGGCTTCATCTGGCACTGAGGAGCTCTGTGTTCTGGACCACCCCCATTTTTTTAATGTTTATTTATTTTTGAGAGAGAGAGACAGAGAGACAGAGCACAAGCAGGGGAAGGCAGAAAGAGAGGGAGACAAAGAATGTGAAGCAGGCTCCATCCAGGCTCTGAGCTGTCAGCACAGAGCCCGATGCAGGGCTCAAACCCGTGAACTGTGAGATCACGACCTGAGCCGAAGTCGGACACTTAACTGACTGAACCATCCAGTCGCCCCTGGAAAATCCCCCTTTGAACCTTCTTAAAATTCAGATTGGATTAGATAATCCCTGAGGTTTCTTTAAGACCCTATGCAATCTCAAGATCTTGAATCTTAAAAATTTCAGGGACAATTTAATTGGTTAATTTGTTGTTTTCTCAGAAAATACTTGCTGAATTTGCCAGGCATAATGCCATGATTCATGAATTGCAGTGCTTCATGGAGTTTATAGGCTTGTGTTTGTGGTAGAAGCAGACAACTAAATAATGAGTTGTTCAAATATATTAAGTTCTCTGAAGGACAGGCATAAAATATCATGAAAAACAATGAAGGCAAGGGCAGGCAGTACCTGTTCTGTTTAGATGGTACTAAGGAAGAACTAAGGTGGTAATATTTAATTACTGTCACTTGAAGTATGAAAAGCCAAACTTGCAAAAAGTTTGAGGGCAAGAACATTCTTGGTAGAGAGCCATTGAGAAGCATACCTACAGAGATCCTAAGATGGAAAAGACTAGTTATGTTTCAGGAATAGGAAAGTGCTAGTGCGAATGGAGTAATGGTGGAGAGCTTACTAAAAATTAACTTGAGAGAACATGTAAAAGTGCTTTGCAAATGTTAAAACATTGAGCAAATAAAAATATTTGAAAATACTAGATTTTCAAATGAGTCATTATTAATTTAAAACAAAAACTATGTTAATGTAGTTTGTCTAAAGAAACCACTTACAACTGAATGCAGAACATATTTTGAGAAAGCAAAAATCCATATTCAAACAAGTAGTATCCCTGAACAAAGTGATGAGTATCATACTATAGTAATACCTTAATATTTTATTTTTTAATAATTTTTGGGTTTTCATTTAGCCACGAACACCTCTTGTTGCCTGGCCCTGTCTTGGCACTTACTATTTCTCTTTGTGCCAGCCTGATTTCCACCTGCCAGTCTGAGGGCTTTTTAGAGGTACAGCCATAGGGTCTAGGCAGAAATACAGATAGGGGTACCAGGGGGTGATGGGAGAATGAGACTCAAGGATGGTGTGGGAGGTGGGGATAGGTAGGTTCCACTTAACAACAATGGTAACTTGCTGGATAACACATCCTTTATAGGCCCCTTTCCTGTCTTCCCCATTCCTCTGTACCAGTGTTTCCTGGTACATTTTCCCACATACAAAGGCTTGAACTTGAGTCTTTATTTCGTGGTATGATTTTAGGGGAATCCAGATATATCTTTGTTTTTGATTTTAGGGGAATCCTGATATACCTTTGTTTTTGTTTGAACTAAAATTGTATGATGGAAAGCTTTCAAATGCCAAGATACATTAAGTCTACAATATTGTCTTGGTCTAGCAGTCTAGTAGGTCTATCAAGAAAAATGAGGTCAGTTTGACATAATTGGCTCATATTGTACCTGTTCTAGGTCCTAGAATTGCTGTTTCATCCCCCTGAGTTCTCCAATTTGTTTATATAATTTTTTCTAGAGTTTTCTTAAGGATTGACACCAAGCTAATCTGTAGTTTCAAGAACCTTCTCCCTTTTTCTAAAAGTTGGAAAATTTCTCCCATTTTCAGTTTCTTTTTCTCATGCTTTCTGAGGATTTCTGTGAGTGGTTCTGCCATTATATCTGGGTGGCCTCTTGGCAGGAATGTGGTAGAAGAGACATTAAGTAGGGTAAGATCACGTTGTTTAAATTTTCTCACAACTAAGAGATTCTTTTGAGACTGTGATTCTGTGAGTTAACCATGTCCTGATTCACATCATGACAAACCCAATGCATGCCCCTCAATACTGAGGGTACTAGGGAAAAGCTTATAAGGTCTATTAGTTTTGTGGACGTATGGACAAGCAAAAAACTCATTTATACTGCTTGTTATTCCAGTTCTATAGATATTTTTTTTCTAGTATAAATCCCTGTGTTCTAAAAGAACCATTATTCTGTAAACTTCTAGTTTGCCAGACTGAAAACAATGAGATTTAAGCTGTGATTGGTTGGCTCTGTTAGTTG
The DNA here is from genome assembly GCF_023721935.1 of Panthera uncia. Taxonomy (NCBI): domain Eukaryota; kingdom Metazoa; phylum Chordata; class Mammalia; order Carnivora; family Felidae; genus Panthera; species Panthera uncia. Next base: position 108,228,405 of record NW_026057584.1, on the reverse strand, counting down.
GGCTCCTCTTTATCTAATAGTGTCAAGCATGTGTGTTGTCATGTGTGTGTGTGTGTGTGTGTATGTGTGTGTGTGTGTGTGTGTGTGTATTGCCACGGGAGATAGATGTGAAGGTGTGCAGGCAAGGAAAGTGGATTTTCTAAGATCTTTCTCTCTCTCTTTTTTAAGTGTTTATTTTGAGAAAGTGCTGTGGAGGGGCAGAAAGAGAGAGTAGAGAGAGAATCCCAAGCAGGCTGTGCGCTGCCAGTGCAGAGCCTGATGAGGGGCTCGATCTTGAACAAACCATGAGATCATGATCTGAGTTGAAATCAAGAGGCGGAAGCTTAACCAGCTGAGCCACCCATGTGCCCCAGATCTTTCCCATTTTAGATGGTTAGAGGAAGAAAACCTTTCTATGGACTATTATCATGTGTCACTGTGCAAAGTCAGGCAAATAAATCACTTCTTTTAAATTTAGGTTCTATTGCATGGGCTTCAAGACCTAATTTTGAGTTTTTGGGAAGGATTTACATTAACCCACAACTGATGTATCAGTATTAAGACAGAGGGAAGTAGATTTCATGACTGAGGCTGAAATGAATTCACTAAGCAGGAAAACATTGTGTAATGTATTTAATATAATTTAGATAAGCTGGGATTTGTTATTAACTCTTAGTCCTCATTTTAAAATTGGTAATAGGTGACTTTAGAACATACAAGGGATCACATGAGAACCATAGGCAGTAGCCCAAGCTGCCAATATATATACTCCTCCACAATGCCCAGATTTCACATTAGTAAACTGAAGAACAACAAAATCATTTATGTTAATATTTTGTTATTGTGATTTAAACTAGTGTCTTTTCTCCCCAGAAGCAACAGTGTCTTGGAGAAGTAAGCGATCCAATTATCAATAAATGTATAGTAAAAGTAAATATTCAGGTTTTCCCCTCAAATGAAAAACTGGAAAAAAAAATCATCTTTGCTTTAAAATGTTTTCTAGTGCTTAAAATATAATTAAAAAGAATACAAAAGATAGGAACAAGATGTACCAATATGGTTCATAATCAATAGGAAAATAAAAGGATATTCTTTTTCATTTATGCTTATTCTGTGATACCAAACAGTTAATATTCTTTTTTTATTAGAAAAAAAAATTCTCATAGAGGAAAAAAAGGCCTGGTTATAGTAGGTAAGTTGGAATAGTACAAAACTACTAAAGTAGCTACAAACAGATATTGGGAATATAATTTCAAGTACCTATTAAGTAAATTTAAGCGGATTGTACGGTGGAAATCACGTTAGTCTGGAATCCACATTATTTGTGTTTGGAAGCCTTTATTAAAACAATGGCTTTTTTCCATAAAGAAATCTGCAGAGAGTGCACACCATGTCAGCTTGTGGGTTTGGGTACAGATGATGCTTTTGCCATATGATATGCATTAAACAGTATTTACCAAGTAGTTGCCATGCATTCTCTGTGTCAGTTATTAGTGCCTCTGTCCTCAAGGCATTCATACTGTAGAGGACCCCAAACTAACTAGGCCTTTACATTTGAATGGCTTCTATACTGTACTTAATTAGAGCAAGGTAACAAGTGTGCAATAGGTTCATTTATTTTTATTCTGTCCTTTCAGTGAAATGGAATATACTTTGAAGATTATTGACAGTTGTCCTAAGCGATTAAGTTTACATTTTTTAAAAAAATTTTTTTTTTTTAAACATTTATTTATTTTTGAGACAGAGAGAGACAGAGCATGAACGGGGGAGGGTCAGAGAGAGAGGGAGACACAGAATCGGAAGCAGGCTCCAGGCTCTGAGCCATCAGCCCAGAGCCCAACACGGGGCTCGAACTCACGGACCGTGAGATCGTGACCTGAGCCAAAGTCGGCCGCTCAACCGACTGAGCCACCCAGGCGCCCCAGTTTACATTTTTTTTAAAAAAGAAAAGAGTATTTGATTTTCTTAAGTTGTGTGAATCATGCTTTCTCATAGACCTTTCAGAGGCTTTTTGTCCTTTATAATGTCTGATCCATAAGAGGATCCAATCTGCTAATGGAAGCAGATTTCCACATTTAGAGTTTACTATGGATGGCTGACCCATTTAGCTGATTTATTGCTGGTGTAGTCACCAGGATCAGAGGGAGCTCGAGGTGGACTGTAGATTGCAGGTACATTGTTAGTGGTCCCTCCATGGCAGCTGCTACAGATGCTCATTGTGTTTGGGATGGTGATACTCACTGTAGGTATGCAAATCTGGAGAATGCAAATCCGTGGTAGTATGACTATAGAGAAAAACCTGAGAGTTTCATCAATGCAGATGAAGGATAGTATTGTATGTAGTTTTTGTGTGTGCTCCTTAATGCTGTTTTGGGGTAAAGATACTATACTTTACATTTTGCAACATTATGGAAATATCCTAGAAAATTAATCTTTAACCTTTAAATGTGTTTTTTAGAAGAATTTAATGATGATTAAAGAAAAAAAATTTTTTGTCCATATTCAGTCTTATGATTTTAGTGGTGGCAGGATGGGAAGAGTGAAACAATTTAGATACATCTATTCATTCAGAATTTCATTATACTGACAAAGAGCCAGGGTATTTTGAAATTTATAATTCCATAGTAATGAAGATGGTCCTGAAAGGACTTCACCCGGTGAGATGGTTGCATGATTCATTATGTTCCCTTCTGTTCAGTTGGTAATTCCATTAACTACCCAAGATGACTTGGACAAAGCTGTGGAGCTGCTGGATCGTAGTATTCATATGAAGAGCCTCAAGATATTACTTGTAATAAACGGAAGTACACAGGTACGCATCGAGACATCTTTCAGTAAGGATTATAGGATTTGTGCCTGTGAAATATGAAACATAGTTACATTCTATAATCATTGATATATTTTCAATATAATGAAATGTAAACTTACATAATGTAATTGCTATAGTTTTATATCCTTGCTCCTCAAAACCATGTAGCCAAAATTATAAGTAAGTATAATATACTGTACATATGGAACTAATAGAAGTACTGAGAACTTGGGAAAATTTATGCTGGAAATAAAGTTTCAAAGAATAGATTTGATAAGACCTACAAACAGTGTAGAATATCTAGGTTGTATTTGGTGGGGGGAAGGATTCTGTTTAAAGCCCCAAAAGGGGAAGAATAGTATTAATCATCCCCTTTCCTTATAGGCTGCTAATTTAGAACCATTGCCATCACTAGAAGATTTGGATAACACAGTATTTGGAGCAGAGAGAAAAAAACGGCTTTCTATAATAGGTAAGAATGATAGTGTCCGAACCATAAAATGGACAATTTCTCAGTTTCTTCTTCATCCTTTAATGTAGGCCAGCACCTAAACATAACCCTGATAAATAGCAGCCTGTCCCTGTACTCTGTAATTTTTCCCAGGTACCTGTGTTCTAGTTTCTTATGTCCCTTCAAAAGTTACATCAAGTGTTGTAAGATTAGCAATCTCAAGCTTAAATATTTTTTCTTTATATACTTAGGATATTTTAATATTTAACAAATTTAAATAAAACCTCTAGTTATTTTAATTATAAAAATAACCAGAGAGAAGAAATTAAAAGAAGTAATTCCAATATATTAAAATTAATGGATGGACTAAGTTCATAAGCCTTTCTCTAAGTTTTAGTTATTGCAGTACTATCAAATGCAGTGCTAAGAGTTTCCAGATTGTTTTTTTTTTAGTATTCATTATTCATCATTAATAATAGACTATTAAAATTAAGCTTGTGGTACAAAGCAGAATGGATCCCGTGTGCTGTTTGAAGGAGGCCTATTAGAGAGGCAAGGGTGAGGCAGAGGTGCTCTGAACTCCCCAGTTCTGTGGATCTCCTTCAGGTAGCATAAAACATTAATAATCTGCATTTTTATATGATAAAAGCATTACATTGCTCAAAAACCACTGGTATAAATATATTTTAACAGGGCAGTGAATGTGACAACATGAAAACATATGTGAGGCATGGACTTGAAAGGGAAAAGTAGAGGAGGAAGTGAAACAGATGAATGGAGAGGGAGGAAGCAGGAGGGTGGGACAAAATGAGAGATATGGTTGGGACTCCAAGACTGGTAACAGAAAAGGATTGTTAATAACACAAGAAGAGATTAAATTGGCATATGGGCCAACCCCCATATATCCGTTAGTGATCTTTTGTTTTGGCCCCCCAGAAGAAGCTACTTAACTACTTCCTTCTAAGTATCTGTCTTACATAAGTCCTACTTTTGGTTTCAGAAATGCTGGAAATGTGAGCAGAAGCGATGATATACAAGCAAAATAGAAATTGTTTATCTTTATTCAGATATATTTTTATATGGTTTAGAATTTGGGTGAAGGAACATTAGGAATACCTGAATTCAGATTCCATCTCTCTAACTTGAGACCAATAATGTTCTTCTCATCTTTAAATCATGGGATTCTTGTGGCAATAGGTTGAGAAAACACTTTTAAAGAACATTTTGCTTTTCAAACTAGAAAACATGACTGTTATTAAACCTACATTTCTTTCTTCATTCCCTTTTCTTACCACATTACAGTATGTATCATTTTAAAGTAAAAATTGCCAGTCACTGTAGTTGCATTAGAACAAGCTGAATGCTCTACTTAAATTAACATTTTAAGTTCATTTTGAATTAAAACTCTACTGAGTACCTCAATCTTGTCCTACTAGTAAATATTCTTATTTGAGTTCAGTGCTAGCATAAGAAGAAGCTGGAAATTATAATGTAGAAAATTGTTGGTTTTTATTGGTACCTCTTTAAACCTAGAATAGCTTTGATAGATATGACCACCATCTTTTTTCCTTATTTATTGATAATTATTCTCTTTAATTATTTTCATAAAAGATAGCTAGAGGAAAAACTACCTTTGGGATGAGTATATTCTAGTGTGGAGGTCTCAACCAAGAGTGCGTTGGCATACCCATTACCAATAAAAGTTAAGAAAAAAGGGTTTTCTTTGGGTATAAATACCCAGTAGTGGAATTACTGGGTCATATGGTAGTTCTGTTTTTAATTTTTTTGCTGGACCTCCATACTGTTTCCAAGGTATCAATTTACATTTCCACTGACAGTTGATGAGGGTTCCTTTTTCTCCACATCCTCATCAATACCTCTTGTTTCTTAGGTTGTTGATTTAGCCATTCTGACAGGTATAAGGTAGTATGTCATCATGGTTTGATTTTCATTTCCCTGGTCATGAGTGATGTTGAGCATCTTTTCAGTGTCTGCTGGTAAAATGAAATTCAAAGAAATTTGAAGAAAAGCTAATTCAAAACAATATATGCATCCCTATGTTTATTATACTAGTATTTACAAAGCCAAGATATGGCTGCAACCTAAGTGTCCATGGATAGATAAAGGATAAAGAAGATGTGGATATGTATATATAGAGTGCTGTATTACTCAGCCACCAAAAAGAATGAGATCACGCCATTTGTGAGAACACAGTGGACCTAGAGGGTGTTACGTTAAGTGAAATAACTTAGAGAAAGATACCATATGATTTCATTTATATGTAGAATCTGAAAAGCAGAGCAAATGAATAAACAAAAAACCAGACTCTTAAATACAGAGAACAAACTGGTGATTGTCAGGGGATTGGGAGGGTGGCCAAATAGGTGAAGGGGATTAAGAGGCACAAACTTGCAGTTATAAAATAGATAAGTCATGGAGATGAAAAGCCCAGTATGGAGAATATAGTCAATAATATTGTAATAATATATGGTGACAGATACTGACTATACTTAGAGTGGTGAGCATGAGAACTGTCAGATCATTATGTTGTACACCTGAAACTGTTACAACATTGTGTGTCAAGTAGACTTTAATAAAAATAAATAAATAAAAAGAAAAATGAATTATCTAGTAAGGAGATGAAGAGACTTTCATAGCATTTTTTTCTTCCCTATCTCCTTTTAGTAATGAGTATATTGATCTTTTATAAACAAGAGTATATGGAAGGAGTAAAAATGTTAGGGATAATGTCATTGTACCTATTACAAAGCCTAAATAACCCTTGGCTCAAAGTTCAGTTACTGATTATTTTAGAGTCAAGCAGAGAGTTATCTGTTCTGTTCAATCTTTTGGTAATCACTTTGTTCTTTTTCTCCCTATCTCCTTGCTCACAAATGCTAGCATATACTTACAGTGACCCCTTTTTATAAGGCAAAGCCTTTTGCTTTCAATCTGACCAAAACTTAAATGCCCACATGACCTCCCAATATCTTTTTTTTTAATAGTTTAATTTCAGAATATTTGGAGGAAAAGAGAGCTGTGTTAATAAACATAGCATTATTTCTATAAAACCAGGTAAAAATAAAATGGATTATTGTCTCATAAGAAATGATGTGATTAACTAGGTGAACTATATTAGATTTTCTGCTTTTCTGAATTATGAAGAAATTTAAATGCCAGGAATATGGCTTGTGATAAAACCTAATTTTAAAGTACCTGAGAATAAAATTCAGGATTCTAATTTGAAAATACTCTAATATGGCCTAAGTGACTTAAGAAGTAATCTCACTTTAGGGTTTTAAAGATTAAGGAGAGGGAATGGAAAGAACATTATGGAACCAGATGTGCTTAGCACATACTCAGTGTGAATAATTTTATTACAACACCCTTGCAGAGGAGGGATTTTGTCTTTTTTTTTTTTTTTCTTTGTTTACCTTAAGTGCTGGCTTTATTCAGTTCTTTAACCTATTTTTAAAATTCAAGTATAATTAACATACAGTGTTAGGTTAGTTTCAGGTGTATGATAGAATGATTCAGCAGTTCTCTGTGTTTCTTAGTGCTCATGAAGATAAGTGTACTCTTGACCCTCTTCACCTATTTCACCCATCCCTCTGCCCACCTCCCCTATGGCAACCACCAGTCTGTTCCCTAAGAGAGGAGGGATTTGGTCTTATGTTGACAGATGAGGAACCAGGTTTGTGGGGGTTGGATAATTTTACCAAAGACAATACAGTTGGTAAATAACTAGAACTGAGATTTTAAACTGAGGTATAAAGTCCACATTCTTTCCACGACATTATGATGCCTTCCATAAGTTATGTTAAAGGGTAACATATATCTAGGTACAAGTGACCCTTGGAAGTTCAGAAGCAATGGCATCTAAAAATCTTTATTATCCGCCCCATAGCGCAGTTGTCAGCAGTTAGAAGAACATACCATCTAATAAGAATAAATGAATATTACAGTGAGGTTAATAATTATAATAGGGTGGGAGTTTAGAAAGGTATAAAACATTTGAAGATTTATAGAAATGAATGTTCTTGTAAGTTTTAAAAACTGGATTTCAGTAGTTACTGAAATCCTGTATTTATATTTAATTGAAACAAAAATTAGTTCCCAGTTGATATTTATAAAATCATGTAACTTTTTTTCCTTTGAGGTCCCACTAGTAGGGATAGAAGCTCCCCTCCCCCAGGATACATTCCAGATGAATTACACCAGGTTGCCCGGAATGGGTCATTCACCAGTATCAACAGTGAAGGAGAATTCATTCCAGAGAGCATGGACCAAGTAAGCAAAAGTTGGATGTGGTTTGTCATTTCACTTAAAGGGATGTTGTCAGGATTTGTGTGGTTTGGCAGGTATCTGTGTGTGTGTGTGTGTGTGTGTGTGTGTGTGTGTGTGTGTGTGTGTGAAAGAGAGAGAGAGAGACAGAGAGAGACAGAGAGACAGAGAGGGAGAGAGAGAGGGGGAGGGAGAGACCTCTTCTCCCATGTCTTCCTTAAGTGAACAAAATAGTAAAAGAATATAGGATAATGCCCACTAACTTACATGTGCCTGTGTGCATTCATGTATAAACAAAGCTGGAATAAAGCTGGTTTTCTTATTTTGCCCATCCATAAATAAATGAATGCATTTGTTTGTAATCCTGGGATTGACATTCAGATTTTTAATTAACATTTGAAACATATAGTGAAGGGTGCCTGGGTGGCTCAGTTAGTTAAGTGTCTGACTTCCAGCTCAGGTCACAATCTCACAGTTCATGAGTTCAAACCCTGTGTCAGGCTCTGTGCTGACAGCTCAGAGCCTGGATGGAGCCTGTTTCAGATTCTGTGTCTCCTTCTCTCTCTGTTCCTCCCCTGCTCATGCTCTGTCTCTCTCAAAAATAAACAAACATAAAAAAAATTTAAAAAGAAGAAAAGAAAGATATAGTGAAACTAAAGATATTTAACTTTGTGAAGCTGAGGTTTGTCAACTTTTTAAAACATTGTAAATGTTTTAATAATGTAGCAGCCACAATGTCATTGTTCTCAATTTGAGTGGGGCTTTAGTCAGTGTTCAGTAAGCAAAATTATGTGAAATCTTTTAGCTTTTTTATTTATTTAGCTAATAATCTTATAGAGAAAATATTTTTCCCTTAGGATATTTTGAAGTTGTAGCCTACCTACAAGGGACCACTACATTTAAAATATTAAAAAGTTAGTAACTCTGGGGAGAGGTGACTGCTGTTGGATATGGGATCTTCTTGTGGGTACTGAAAGTGTTCTGCGACAGTGGTGAGGGTTGCACAACTCTCAGTATACTGAAAACCATTAAATTGTACACTTTTAATAGGTGAATTTTATGTTACATGAATTATATCTCAATAAAACTGTTTAAAAACCCAGTAACTTCTGGTTGTACACATTGAATCATGGAGGAACTCTTTATTTTTCTAGATGCTGGACCCATTGTCTTTAAGCAGCCCTGAAAATTCTGGCTCTGGAAGTTGTCCATCACTTGATAGTCCTCTGGATGGGTAATATGGATTGTAGTTTTTATTTTTTAATGTATGTGGGTACATATGCATATATATAGCATGTCAGAGGAATGTAATTGATACTCGTCCATACTTAGGCCAAATGAATTTTTTCAGTTTGAACAAATCCCTTAACCTCATGGGGCTCAGTATCTTTATTGGGTAAAATGATACCTGATTATAATATTATCAGTATTTCTGCTTGCCAAAACTGTGTTTGAAGCTAAATGCAAACTTAGAATGTACATTTACTTACAAAACTATGTTGGTGAAACTTCTATCAAATTTCTCATTAATACCTTTGGTTTTGGAGGTTTCTTGAGTTGTTTTCACCTGTTTAGGATTATGTTCATTCTGGCACCAGGTTATAGATAACTTACTTTTTTGGTAATTGTGGCCCAGAATGTTGGCTGTCATTTAAAATTTAAGTAGTGTACATTTCTTTTGTGTGAAATGGCTGTTCAGAAATACAAGCTGGGTGAAGTTGCAACTGTGGATTTTTAGTTACAAGTGCTCCTTCTCTTCTGGTCTCAATAAGAGTGTTCATATGTAGCAGGCAAAGTCATCCTGTAGCACACAGTCTGTAAAATCTTTACCTATTTGATCTCCTCTGGGATTTCTTTTTAGAAGCAAATTCTGAAAATAATAATGAATACTGTATGGAAATGCACATTTAATTTTCTTTTACCTGTATAAATAAAACCTTTGTGCCTATGTCTACCTCAAGATAGATATCTGAAACATTTAAGAAATTCAGGAAAATAGTAATGTGGAAGCTATATATTGAGCATTTAATATTTGAAAGACACTGTCCTAAGCAATATGTGTACACACCATTGATGAGTTGGAAATTATCTCATTTTTATGGATGTGGAAAATCTCAGAAAGGTGATTTGCCAAGATTGCAATTGCTGATTAAATGGTAGAGCTACGATTAAAACACAGGTGTTTGCCAACATCTGTAATTCCAAAACTTACCATTTTTACTGCCATACCCTATAGGTTAATATATTTTTTAAATTTTTTTATGTTTATTTATTTCTGAGACAGAGACAGAGCATGAATGGGGGAGGGGCAGAGAGAGAGAGAGAGAGAGAGAGAGAGAGAGAGAGAGACAGAATCCGAAGCAGGCTCCAGGCTCTGAGCTGTCAGCACAGAGCCTGATGCGGGGCTCAAACTCACAAACCATGAGATCATGACCTGAGCCGAAGTTGGTCGCTCAACTGACTGAGCCACCCAGGCTCCCCTATCAGTTAATTTTTAAAGCTAGGCTTTTGCCTCCCTGCACCAAGTAAGTGTTTAAAAAGAAGTCTCTCTTTTTCAGTTATGCTGACATTTCAGAGTGAGCTCCTTTATTCATACATTTATATATATATATACACCTCATATATATGTATAATTTGCACACATACTTGCAGATACTGATATTGCATAAAGATATTTTAAATGTCTTATTTACATACTTTCTCTTCATTTAACATGACATTTTCTGTTTTTAGAGAGAGCTATCCAAAATCACGAATGCCTAGGGCACAGAGCTACCCAGATAATCATCAGGAATTTTCAGGTTAGACTCTCCGTATTCTAAATGTTTAAATATTTGTGTCATTAAACAATGCTTTGGCTGGGAGGGAGAGGGGAGTTGTTTTTTTTTTAAATGAATAAAAATGTGTAAATGTGTTTTTTATTATTAGAGATATTTGACTTTTTTATAACACATAACTTTCTTATGTCTCAATAGACTATGACAACCCTATCTTTGAGAAATTTGGAAAAGGAGGCACATACCCAAGAAGGTATCATGTTTCATATCACCATCAAGACTATAATGATGGTAAGCTTCTGTAACTAGACTACAAGAACAGCTTGTTAAAAATCTCAAAAATAATCAAAATCAAAATCACATTTTTAAAATCTCATATTTAAACCATTAGAGATAATTTTTTTCCTGAATCACTTAGTTTTTCTGCTTAAAACCATTTTTGAAGGGCACCTGGGTGACTCAGTTGAGCAGCTGACTGGCTCAGGTCACGATCTCATGGTTCATGAGTTTGAGCCCCGCCTCAGGCTCTGTGCTGACAGCTCAGAGCCTAGAGACTGGATCCTGCTTTGGATTCTGTGTCTCCCTCTGTCTCTGCCCCTCCCCCATTCTGTCTCTCTGTCTCTCTGTCTCTCTTTCTCTGTCTCTCTCAAAATAAACATTAAAAAAACCCAATTTTTGGTTTTTTCCCCCCAATATATGAAATTTATTGTCAAATTGGTTTCCATACAACACCCAGTGCTCATCCCAAAAGGTGCCCTCCTCAATACCCATCACCTACCCTCCCCTCCCTCCCACCCCCCATCAACAAAAAAAACCCAATTTTTGAAAGAAATTAGGTAACTAAAACAATAACAGGTTTATGCCAGCTTACCACATAGTACTTATCTTTCCCTTAAAAGAAAAACTGTAATTAAAAAATGATATTGGGGGTGCCTGGGTGGCTCAGTTGGTTAAGCGTCCGACTCTCTTAGTTTCGGCTCAGGTCATGATCTCATGGTTTGTGGGATCAAGCCCTGTGTCAGGCTGCATGCTGACAGCACAGAGCCTGCTTGGGATTGTCTCTCCCTCTCTCTGCCCCTCCCCCACTCATACATGCACACATACTATGTCAAAATAAATAAACTTAGAAAAAATTGATATTAACTAGAAAATTATTCCTCGATGATGGAATTCATACTTGCATTGTCCTTTTCAAAGAAAAAAAATCCTACTAAATTTTCTAACTTTTGTTCTTATAATTGGAAATGAGAATAAAGTACGTTTTTTTTTTTTATCCAGAAATGAGAGAGTGCAGTGATTTTATGAATGTGGGGGGGGGTGTGTTTTTACAAAAGACATTGAATTTGTATTCAGATCCTGTTTTTGCCCCACTTTTCTCATTTCTGCTTTTTCCCCCCCTTTTCTCTTGATTTTCATTTTTTACTTAATGATTCATTGTTCAAAAGGCTATTTCCTTGAACTTAAAAAAAAAAATACTACTCTTAAGTTTCAAACATGTAAACAAGGGGCACCTGGGTGGCTCAGTCAGTTAAGCATCTGACTTCAGCTGAGGTCATGATCTCCCAGTTCATGGGTTCGAGCTCCACATTGGGCTCTGTGCTGACTGCTTAGAGCCTTCAGAGCCTGGAGTCTGCTTTGGATTCTGTGTCTCCCTCTCTCTCTGCCCCTCCCCTGCTTGTGCGCACGTGCTCGCTCTCTCTCTCTCTCTCTCTCCCCCCCAAAAATAAACATTAAAAACAAAAGTTAAAAATGTAATCAAATAATCATTGCTATTTTAGTTTCTTAGCCTACTCACAGGACAGACTTCTATTCCTCATGTTACAAATTTTAAATACTTTGAATTACAGCATATGAATAAAAGTTGTAAGGTAATCCTGTTTTGATTTTGTAGGTCGTAAAACTTTTCCAAGAGCTAGAAGGACCCAGGGGACCAGCTTCCGGTCTCCTGTGAGTTTCAGTCCTACTGATCACTCTTTAAGCACTAGTAGTGGAAGCAGTATCTTTACCCCAGAATATGATGATAGTCGAGTAAGAAGAAGGGGAAGTGACATAGACAATCCTACTTTGACTGTAATGGACATCAGCCCACCCAGCCGTTGTAAGTAAAAGAAATCGGCACAGTGAATGTTTAGCAGAACCTTTGCAGAACTTTACAATATTAAAAGGAATAAATACCAAACGAGTCCTCAGGGTGAGACCCAACTTCCCAAAAAAAGGTATAAAGGGTATTTCTAAAAGTGGTTGGAATATAAGGTGTAACTACAGTGTTACTGCTAATTACTTTAGTTGATTCTTTCCTTCTCTCTAGTTAGTAAGATTGTTACCAGTCTGTCATTTATTCGTTCATTCCACATATCCTTGTTGAGTACCCAACTGAGATTCCAAATATGATCTCTAAAATGTAGTCTAATGGGGAGAATGTTGTGTGGAGAAATGATTATTGTATAGTACTTAATCTAGATCTTGAATGTGAGTAGGAATTCACTAGCTCGGAAGGTGATATGTGTAGGAGGTCATGGCATGCTCTGAGAATGGGGAATAGTTCATTTTTGGCTAAAGTGAAGGGTATCTTACTTGAAACAGTAGGAAAAGGACTAGAATGGTAACTAAGGCCAGATTGTGGAATATTTGGACTTTATCACATAAGCAGTGCATACCAAGATTTGTGCTCAAAGGTATTTATTGCAGCAGCATTTGAATATTTCACATTCATCCCTTTTGTTCTAGTGTTGTCATATTTTACTTTTACATCTGTGACTTTACACTACATTGTTGCTATTTGTCCTTTAGACAGCTATTGTTTTTGAATTGATAAAAAATAAGAGAAGAATATCTTTCATATATCCATCACTTTATTTCTGTAAATCCAGGATTTTGTAGACTGTAGGTTATATAGATTCCAGATTCTGTTGGATATCATATTCCTTCTGCCTGAAGAATTGCTTTAAACCATTCTTGTAATGTAAGTCTGCTGGCAATGAATTCTTTCAGAGTTTGTTTGAAAAAGGTCTTTTCTCTCCTTTATTTCTGAGATATATATATATATATATATATTTGAGAGATATATATATATATATATTTCTCTTTCTTTTTTTTTTTTTTTTTTTTTGATACAGGATGCTGGACAGTTTTTTTCCTTTTAGCACTTTAAAGCTATTTTTTTCCATTGTCTTCTGACTTGTATACTTATTGAAGGAAGGTCTGCTGTCCTTCTTATCTTTAATCTTCTGTAGTATTCCCACCCTTGCTCCTGCTCCAGCTGCTTGCTGCTCTCAGGATTTTCTCTTGTTAGAATGAGAGTGATACTCTCTCCAGCTTTCTACATCGTAAGCAGGTGGAAGACTAATTACAAATATTGCTGCAATAAAGCTTAGGAATGGTGCATTTGACAGTCCACAGTACCTTAGATTGAGTGAAAGATACTATTATATTTTTAATTGAGGGAAAAATAATCTGTTTGGAAAACATAAGGCATGGGGATATATGAACCTTGTTTGGGTTTACAATCTTAGAAAATTGAGGAGAAAAATTTTCAAAGATGATCATTATGAATTTGGATGACAATGATTTTCCCTTATATCCACACATACTCAATTAAGGATGTCACTAATGCAGTTTACTCATTTAGTCCTTAACCATTTGTGTGCCATCTGGGTATTCCATTTTAAGAAAATATTCTTTTTTAGCACCTCGTGCTCCAACCAACTGGAGATTGGGCAAACTTCTTGGCCAGGGAGCATTTGGCAGGGTCTACCTCTGTTATGATGTCGATACAGGAAGAGAATTGGCTGTTAAGCAAGTTCAGTTTGACCCTGATAGCCCTGAGACCAGCAAGGTAAGAATCACTGCAAGCTACTTTGTCACATTTATAAGAAGCATTTTTACTAAATAAATGTAACGCAATAGAATATTTTGTTTTCCCTTAATACAAATTATTTGTGAAACAAATCAATAATTTATCTGCCTTGTAGTGTGAATTTTTTTTCTCTTTAGTACTCAGTTATATTCCCGATCGGATTTAGTGTTGCTTTAGTATACCTTCAAGGTCTATTACTGTTTAGAGACTTTAAAATGTTTATTCCTTGGGAAGTAAAAATTTCAGAATGAAATCACCTTGATGGTCCATGAAGTTCGAATGTTTTGCTTTCACTAGCAATGCTGTAAAGACTTAACAGTGAGTTTTGTCTTTCAGGAAGTAAATGCACTTGAGTGTGAAATTCAGTTGTTGAAAAACTTGCTGCATGAGCGAATTGTTCAGTATTATGGCTGTTTGAGGGATCCCCAGGAAAAAACCCTTTCCATATTTATGGAATATATGCCAGGGGTAAGTTAGTACGTCTTTTGAAAATAAACATATTCTCTTTCAAGTCTTCAATGAGGAAAGAAAAACTAAAACTTTGATTATAATATGTTAAACTACTTTAGAAAATTTTGAAAGTTTTAAATTATTGCTGGGTAATGTAATTTTATTTTGTTTTCATTTATTAACTCATTTTTTTAGACAGTGTTGAGGTATACTAAAATAGGTTTACATGCCATAGCAGTCCACACTCAGATTTCCCTAAATGATCTTAAAATAACCATAATAGCTGGTTTATACAAACCAGGATCCAGCCCAGGACTGCACATTACATTGAACTGTTATGCCCCTTACTTCTTTTTTAATCTAGAACATTTTTACATGGCATAGGTTTGACAAAGAGACTAGGTGCTCTGTTGACAGCATCCGCATAGTGGTGTTTAATTTGTTCCTTTATCTTCTTATTTCCTGTAAGTTAGATTTAATATCTAAATTAGGTTTAAGATGTGGCATTTTTTATTAGAATGCATCATAGATGATACTGTGCATTTCATGTTGCATCCCATTAGGAGACCTACAATTTCTGGTTGTTCCTCTATTAATGATGCTAAGATTGAGTGTTAGATTAGGATGATTGACATCCATATTTCTCTGGTGTAAGATTTTGTTTATTCCTGAAGACCAGAAAGTAACCTGAGCTATTAGCAATGGTGCATAAGAATATCCAGTTCCTGGGGTGCCTGGGTGGTTCAGTCAGTTGACTGTCCAACTCTTGGTTTCAGCTCAGGTCATGATCTCACAATTGGTGAGTGCAAGTCTCATGTGGGGCTCCTCAGTGCCTGTGCAGAGCCTGCTTGGGGATTCTCTCTCTCTCTCCCTTTCTCTGTCCCTACCCCACTCATGCTCATGTGCTCTCTCAAGATAAATAAACTAAAAAATAAAAATAAAAATAACATCCAGTTCCTTTTCAGTCATCTACCTAATGTTTTTAACATGGATTGGTAATCATTGCCTGAGTCAGTAGTTTCAATAGAAATTGCAAAATGTGACTTGCAAACTGTTATTCCTTGTATGTAATTTTTAATATTTGTAGGGTTGTAGGGCACATTTTAATATTAATGTTTTTCAAGATGGTGGTACATTTACTCTTTTAAAAATACATGCATTCAGGGCGCCTGGGTGGCTCAGTTAGTTCAGTGTCTGACTTTGGCTCAGGTAATGATCTCAGAGTTCATGGGTTTGAGCCCCGTGTTGGGCTCTGGGCTGACAGCTCAGAGCCTGGAACCTGCTTTGGATTCTGTATCTCCTTCTCTCTTTGCCCCTCCCCTGCTTGTGTTCTGTCTCTGTCTCTCTCAAAAATGAATAAACATTTTAAAAGTTTTTTTAAACACATGCTTTCGTGTACTTTAACAGGTAATATATATTAGGAAAAACATTTGATTTATGGGTCTCTAAGTGGATTGTTTATTAAAAGTGTATATGTTTAATGTACAAATTTACAGTTTGAGCTTATGGATCAGTAAAACTGTTGACCAGTATCTGATAGTAATGGTTTTAATCATCCTGTTTCACAAGAGCAGCAGTAAACTTTACTTTCTTATCATCATGAATAATTGTTTATAGAGACACTGTTGTTACTCATTGCTACTTTGTATTTTCAAAGATTCTGTTGATAGTATAAATTAGTTGGGTTTTTTTTTAGTTCCTTTGGAAAACAAATTGGTGGGATGTATTTAAATGCCATAGAAATCTTCAAGACTTTGAAGACTTTTGGACTGGTAATTTCACAGAAATTCATTCTACAGAAGTAATCCAAAAGAAGGAAAAAGTTGTGTATATTTATTTTAGTATTGTCTGTGATGGAAAATGAGTGCCCACGGTAGAATTAAATTACTATGGTGCTGTCAAGAGAATATGTTAAAATTGTGAAGGCTATGTTGCAAAGTTGGAGGAAGTACTTACAGTAAGAGAGAGAAAAAGAATATAAAATACTTTTTAATAATGATGATGGTGTTTTAAAAGTACCTGTATTTGGACAAGGATAGGAGAAACTTAAAAAATGAAAATGTGTCATGTTGGAATTGTGATAGATTTTTCTCTTTTATTCACATTTTGATTGCTGTTTGTATAATAAGTATTTAAATTGGAAATAGAAAATAATTCTGAATAAGCATGAATAGAGGTCCTGATTGTTGAAGATAAGATTAAATGGTTGGGGCTCTTGGGTGGCTCAGCTGGTTGAGCATCCGACTCTTGATTTCGGCTTAGGTCATGATCTTATGGTTCCTGAGCTTGAGCTCCAAGTCCGGCTCTGCACGACAGTGCAGACTCTCTGCCCCTCCCCAACACATGTGTTTGTGAGCACTCTCTCAGAATAGATAAACTTTAAATTAACCATTTAATTGGCTGGGACTGATTTACATCGCAAGTGGAGACAGGTGATCCTTATATGTTTAGCAATCTTAAGACTAAACCAGGACCATTCAGGAAGAGGTGTTAGATTCTGCTTCTCATTAACTTCATTTGGTTTTGTAAGGGCAGCTGTCTCTTCAAAGTATAGGTTGTCAGTGAAATCATGTTACCAAATTAATCATAGTTCATCAGCAATCTTAAATGAATTACACATATGCCAAGCCCATGGCATATAATGGGCTCGACATATATGATTTTATTAGACTTAACTGAATCTCCAAGTTTGTGAAAGATGCTATATAATTCTCTCATCAAATTTGCCATGATGATCTCTTTGTGTCCTCAATTCACACTTTGCCAAGATTGTCATCCCATTTTTCAGTTTTCCCAAATGTAGCCTTCTGTTTCTTAGTTGATCTAGAACTGCTTTTGGAATAGAACCATAACTTTATTCTCAGTATCTGGACTAGCAGCTAGCAGTTGATTTCTCTGTTACACACACGTGCGTGCACACACACACACACACACACACACAGTTTTTAACTCACAGTACTTTGCAACTCATTCCACTTGTACACATCGAAGAAGATAACTGTGTTTTTGGTACACAGGAGTAAATAGACTACACTGATGGAGCTGTTAGCAGCTATAGGCTACTGGCCCAGCTGCCCAAGGCCCAGAAGAGCCGTAAGTCCGTCACTTGTTTGCAGCCTACAAGTAATTTGGGGGCTTATTATTTGGACAGCTCAGTTCTAGCTATGTTATTTTGGGTATTACTACAAGTAGAGACACAATAAGTAGACTGAACAAAAAGCCACGTTGACTTGTAGGTATAGGTACTTGGCTGCCTAAGGCTTTCCACAAATGTGTTTGCAAATTTGGGTCAGCAGAATTGCATCTTGCGGTCCCCCCAGATGTTGTTGATGAATAGTGGAAACAAGCAAATGGTTAAACCTGTAAAGTCTAAGAATCTATTTTCCTATGGCAAAGTATACCATTGGCCAAAACTCAAGGAAAGGCAGAAACATTTGGATATAGAATAGATTTTATCCTTCAAGAAACATTTTATTCCTATCTTTTAAAGTGGTGATTAGTCATCAAATTTGCACATTGGAATCAATCAGTAGGGAAGCTTTTTCAGAATTCAAGTGCCAGTGTCTCACCTCAGTGATTCAGCATTCTCAGAAATGGCACCTCATCTTGCTTTAAAAAACATATAAGAAAATTTGAAATTCTTCTTTAGTATATTTTCACATATTTTGAACTAGAATGTTGAGTATGTATACAAAAGAAAAACTTACCCATTCTTTCTCCTGAGAAGTAAATTAGCAGCTATCAAACAAATAAGATTCAAGTAGAGCATATAGAAAAGAGCAAGTAAGAAAAACAAAAGTATATTCAGGGCAAAGAGTGCAAGATTGATTGATTGATTGATTGATTGTTTTTAATTTAGAGCATGATTGGGGGAGGAACAGAGAGAAAGGGAGAGAGAGAATCCCAAGAGGTTCTGCACAGTGAGTGCAGAGCCCAATGCAGGGCTCAATCCAGCAGACTGTGAGATCATGACTTGAGCTGAAATCAAGAGTCAGAAGCTTAACCAACTGAGTTAGCCAGGCACCCTGCCCTCCCAAAAAAGGAAGATTCTAAAAAACACAATTGCAAGAACAGTAGATCGTTAGAACCAACATAGTCATGGAAACAAGGGCATCAGTCAAAAAATACTGTTAAAAGGCTTCTTTCAGCTGTGACCATACTCTTCCAGGGTTTGAGTCAGGAAATGTAGTAGAATTTATGTTAATTAGATGGCATATAATGTCCTTAATGTACTCTCCAACTAAGGCCTCCTAGTCATGAACTAAAGATCCTTTTAAAAATATTTAATAGTGGTTTTCATTTCAAACCATACCATAGTTTTTTTTGTTTTTTTGTTTTTTCCCCTTTTAGGGTTCAATTAAGGACCAACTAAAAGCATATGGAGCTCTTACTGAGAATGTGACTAGGAAATACACCCGTCAGATTCTGGAGGGTGTACACTATTTGCACAGTAATATGATTGTTCATAGAGATATCAAAGGTAAGTGATGAAGTATTTTTTAAGCATACAGTTATTTTTTTTTTTGTGAATCTAAATGAAACAGGTGATATGATTTAAGAAATTTAACATTTAAATTAATACGTCTACCTTTAAAATATCTTAGGAAAGCAATTCTGCTTTTTCACTGACTCTGTCGATATTCTAACCGATGTTCAGGTCTTCACAAGTGGGTAGCTCATCTGTCATGGTTCCAGAATCAATAAAGTTCAAATGATCATAAAAATGAGACCTTTCATACAGAGGAACATACATATATAGAACATTGGCATTAGAGTATAGCAGTTGAGAGTAGGGGCTCTGACACCAGATGGCCTGGTGCAAATTTGGGCATCATTGTGACCTTGGTCAAGACATATAATCTCTCTGTGCCTTAGTTCCTCATTTTTAAGGAGGATAATAATAGTGTCCAACTCAGGAATTTTGTAAGAATTATAAATGAGTTACTTTATATAATATGCTTAAGACGTATATTTAGGAAACACTCAAATTAGGTGTGATGGTGATATGCTTTATGTTGAGATCATATTTAAAGCCATCGGGGTAGGTGTCACTATCTAGGGAGAGCGTAAGAAGAGGGAAGAAGAGAGCCCAAGATGAGCTTTGATAATCTGTAACTCTGTTAAACTCTCTTTTTAAAACTCAGAAACCCAACTGTTTTCAGGGAGCAGGTACGTAAAGGAAGTGCATGACGTGAGACAAAAGCAGTTGGCAGAGATGTTTCAAATTATGAGAGTGCCTACAACTTTGTACTGCATAGCGTATCCAGAGGTCTGATTCTGTAAACACTGGGTTGTGGCCCACATTTAAAGATCACTTTATTTAATCGGTCAGTAAGAAACACACACACATGTGCAGTTGATCCTTGAACAACACAGGTTTGAACTGTGTGGGTCCACCTATTCCTGAATTTCTTTTTATAAACTGTGGTACTGTGAATGTATTTTACTTATGATTTTCTTAACATTTTCTTTTCTGTAGTTTACTTTATTGTAAGAATACAGTATATAATACATTTAATATGCAGAATATGTGTTAACTCTTCATGTTATCAGTAAGGTTTCCAGTCAACAGTAGGCTGTTAGTAGTTAAATTTTGGAGGAATCAAAAGTTATACGTGGATTTTCAACTGTGCCGGGGCAAGGGGTGCCCCTAACCCTTGTGTAGTTCAAAGGTCAACTGTGAATAATAAAAACACATTTTTATTGGTTTTTCTGGGGACATTTTTGAGCTATCGGGTATTTAGTTTCTTTCTGGTATATGTTACATCATAAATATGGCCATATTCAGGCCAAACGGAACATTCCTAACACGTTTCTGGTGACAGAGTAGAATCTGCTTCAGAATGCCCGAGCCAGATCGCTGGTATGGAGTGGAGCTTGCTAGTGTGTCTGGGAGGACGAGTACCTGCCTACTGATCTAAAAAGAAATAGTCTTTCACCTCAGTTGTCAAGTACAAAACCTGATAGCTTCAA
This sequence comes from Panthera uncia, assembly GCF_023721935.1. NCBI lineage: Eukaryota > Metazoa > Chordata > Mammalia > Carnivora > Felidae > Panthera > Panthera uncia. The sequence continues at coordinate 108,207,826 of NW_026057584.1, read as the reverse complement.
GAACCACGTAGGGAGATTCTTTGATTGCAAATTATTCTATTAGGAATCACTTCTATTCAAGCCAGTTTCTCTTTAGTTTTCATAATGAGGAAAGGTAGAGGACCTGAGGGCAGCTACCCCTCAGTGGGTCCTCTTCTAACCTTGCCATTCCGGTAAATGAGGAGGCTGGAAGCAAGCAGATTTAAAAGCATTACAGGGCAAATAGGTTGATAAGAGAAAAGCAAGATATAAAACTGGATATGCAATGTCATCTTAAGTTTGCAAGATTAAAGTACAACCCAGGAGAACAATTTCCATATAATTAACAGTGATTATTTCAAAATGGCAGGATGAGTGATAGTTGTTTTCTTTTCATACGTTTTACTTTCTGTATTTCCCAAGTTTTTATAATGTGCAGTTTTTATTTTTACTTTTATTTTTTTTAATTGTGCAATTTTTAAATGATGAGGGAAAAGGAAAGATAGTTGGTTGCTTTTAAAGTTTAAATCCATGAGTTCATAATGAAACTTAGGATAAAAACGAATTGATCATTGTTGCTAGGAACCAGCTCATTATTTTATAATCGGGTTCCTTTATTCTGCTTTTCTGTTACAAACTGTACTACAGAGGACCAAATAGTGGATGAAAGGAAACATCTTTATAGAAGTGTGTTGGCTAACAAATGAGAAAAGAATAATAGAATAGTATCATTTTGCAACCACTTAGGAATTAATAGATGTAAGCACTAAATATGAACAGTTGCTGACATCACTAAAACAAAGCCAGTCCAGCATTATGTACTTCCTATTTGTAGAATAATACATCATCATCCATGTAGGTGGTTCTGCAAAACAAAAAGCAAAACAACCTGAATCTGATCAAGCCTCTTAGATTCAGCTACGAATTATAGAACACATATAGCACAGATGCATATGTAGAATGACTCCTTGGGATGGAGACAGCAAGATCTGGACCATAAGGAAGCTATAGGCAAACAGTTCAGATTGTTCATAAATTACAAAGAAAAAAAGGGATTAGAGGGAACTTTAGATTAGGAAAGACTTAAAAGATCAGTGAGTCTCAATGTATGGACCTTATTTGGATTGATTTTTTTTAATGTTAAAAATAGCATATATTTAATAATATTAAAGAGTTACTGTCCATCCTCTTAGGTGTGATGAGAGTTTATATTTTAAAGATAGGTACTAAACTATTTGTTGATCCTGGTGTGTTGAATTTGCTTCAGATAATATGAGGGGGAGTAGCTAGCAGTATACGTACTGGTGGGGAAAGATCGTGGGTACTATATTCTTGTGTATGCTTTTGTGTGTTTGAAAAGTCTCCTTAAAAGCCTACTTCTAATGTACTTAAAATTAGCTTTAAAAAGTTGCAAAGTTATTTGGGTAGCTTGGCTACACAGTTTCTCCTCAGCGTTCATAAGAATGGACATTGGTTCGTCATTGGTGATTACTCCATGGCTTTCCCAGTCTGTGTCCATGGCTCCCCCAGTCTGTGACCTGCCTGGGATTGTTCTTCCCATCTCATTGACAGTAAAAGCTGGCTGGTTTGTTGTCCTTCCTCTGGCTAATCATTTTATAGGGAGTGGCTTTTTTGACAGAATGTCTCTGCAAGTTTTGAGTGGTGGGAGATGTTAAATAGGCAGTGTGCTGTTTTTGAGGATCACTGGTGTCCTTATAGCACGCTTAGTCTCATGGCATATAGAGAATGGATCCTGGACCCTCCCCTGGAGAGAGGCTCTGGGGAGTCATTGCTGACTAGCTGGGGAGTTTTCTGGAAGAACAGAAAGACAAGTACAGAAGTCCATGGTGGGGAATGCACAGTTTACATTCTCTCTCTTCTATAATGCGTATTTTCTCTACTGTTCACTCTCCTTCTTAGAGGCCATTAAAAAAAAAGGATAAAAGGACAAATAAGGAGTTTTTTTTTTTAATATAAAATATAGTTAAGGTAATGGAAGACTTAAAAAATGAAAATTGAAGTAAAGCTTAAAGATTAGAACTGATATGTTAATACAATAAATTGCTTATTTAAGAACATGTTATGGGGGTGCCTGGGTGGCTCAGTCGGTTAAGTGTCTGACTTCAGCTCAGGTCATGATCTCACAGTTTGTTAGTTTGAGCCCCGCATCAGACCCTGTGCTGACAGCTCAGATCCTAGAGCCTTCTTCAGATTCTGTGTCTCCCTCTCTCTCTGCCCCTTCTCTGCTCATGCTTTGTCTCTCTTTCTCTCTCAAAAATAAACGAACATTAAAAAAAAAAATTAACAACAAAAAAAGAACATGTGTATTGAAGAAGCTAAAAATGAGAATAGAAATAATTTATATAAGACAGAAACCAGATCTACAATCCCCGAAGAAAGATTGAATTTTAAAATGATAAAGGGAAGAATAAAGAATAAGAATAAATTAACATAGCACCTAGATCTTGATTTCTGATACCATTCTCCACTAAAAGGAACCAGGGCTCCTTGGAGGAATGACTGATTCTAGGACTGGTGCAGGAAATACACAAGTTGAGCCGGGAGCACCTTTTAGTGCCAGAAAGTAAGAAAATGCTTTTAAATACCCACAAAACCCAAAACAAACAAGAACAAGTGATTCAGGGTATGGCCAAGGGACACAGGAGCCAATACAAAGAGCTCCCAATGGTCAGAGCTGGAACAACTTGAGCAAAAACATGATGCCATATTTGAGTATAACTCAGAGTATAAAATAAATATGTGTATTTATACACAAAAGAAAATATGTGTATTTATATAAATGAAGGGTTGAATGAATAAATGGGAGAGAGGAGACAAATGTCCCTTGCAGAATAATTACAAATAATTTATGTAGCTGGTCAGCCTTGAGCACCTTAACTGGGGATTGTGCATAGTGAGCTTCTTCCAAAGAGTGCGGTATGGAAACGGGGGAAGAGTAACTTTCAGTGTGGAACTCAGCAAACACTATCTCATGCCCCTCGAGCAAGAGCAATTTATAGTAAATACAATTAGAAGTTTATTATAAAAGTGAAATTTTAAAACAGCTCAAAGCTAACTTAGAGAAACTGAGAAATAAAATCAGTATAAAACAAAACCCAGTAAGTACTAAGAAAAACTGTAAAATGTCAGACAACTAACATTAAATTATAGTAGTGGGGAAAGTGCTAGAAATTGTTGATTATGAAGGTCCCCCCAGGAAGTCCCTGAGGAGGAGCTAGCTCCTCAGGGAGAGAAGCTGTAGCATGGGCTTCTCGCTTTGTTTCAGAGAAACTGGGGCCAAAAGCCTGCTGTTGCTTTCTGCATCCTTCTCTGAGCTTCACATTCTTAACTCTTTCCCCCTTTTTCTTTGTCATCCTCGCCTCCCACACACTCCAGTCCTTTTCAGTGGGCGAAGCTTTTTAGTTCCTGAAGTGTACAGAGCTGACTCCAAAAATTCAGTGTTTGTGCAGTAAGTCCTTAATGAGCCCTGGCTGTGTGACTGGCATCATGCCAGGTACTGCTCGGAAGACGAAAAGCATTTGGAGACAGACTGAAGAGTCTACTAAGTAATTCTCTACCATTGTTTTTTTTAAAATTTTAGGGGCGCCTAAGTGGCTCAGTTGGTTAAGTGTCTGACTTCGCCTCGGGTTATGATCTCACGGTTTGTGAGTTTGAGCCCCGTGTCCAGCTCTGGGCTGACAGCTCAGGGCCTGGAGCCCGTTTCGGATTCTATGTCTCCCTCTGTCTGCCCCTCTGCTGCTTGCACTCTGTCTCTCGCATTGTCTCAAAAATAAATAAACATTAAAAAAAAAATGAAAAAAAATTTTTAAACAGCCAATAAAAATAATGAATTGAGGATGTTTTTGTATTTTTAGGTGCAAATATTCTGCGAGATTCAACAGGCAACGTCAAACTGGGAGATTTTGGGGCCAGCAAACGACTTCAAACCATTTGTCTTTCGGGGACAGGGATGAAGTCTGTCACAGGCACACCATACTGGATGAGCCCTGAAGTAATTAGTGGAGAAGGCTATGGCAGAAAAGCAGACATCTGGTAGGTTTTGATGCTAGTTTTGCCTGAAAACACTTACCTTCTTACATAATTCCACCTAAAATGGAAATTACTGAGCCAGACTTAGATAATCTTTTGTACTTTTAAATCAGATGTCAGGAAGGGTGCCTGGGTGACTCAGTCGTTAAGTGCTAGACTTCGGCTCAGGTCATGATCGCACTGTTTGTGGGTTCAAGCCCCACATCGGGCTCTGTGCTCACAGCTCAGAGCCTGGAACCTGCTTTGGATTCTGTGTCTCCCTCTCTCTTGGCCCCTCCCATGCTTATGCTCTGTCTCTGTCTCTCAATAATAAAGAAACGTTAACAATTTTTTTTAAAAATCAGATGTCAGGATTACAAGGATTACTATCATTTTCATTTTGCTTTTTTTTTTTTTAATGTTTATTTATTTTTGAAGGAGAGAGAGACAGAGTGTGAGCGGGGGAGGGGCAGAGAGAGAGAGGGAGACACAGAATCTGAAGCAGGCTCCAGGCTCTGGGCTGTCAGCACAGAGCCCAATGCGGGGGCTCAAACTCACAAGCTATGAGATTATGACCTGAGCTGAAGCTGGACGCCCAACTGACTGAGCCACCCAGGTGCCCCTTCATTTTGCTTCTTTGTGGCTTAATAATTAAACAAAAGGAGTTTTTGAACCTGTTTTCCTTTCTTTAGACAGGATTTCATCTAAAGCAGATTTCAGCATTAGAAAACTATCTTCATTTTATTTCCCTGAAGATCTTTGAAAGTTATTAACCTTTTTTGCTAGTATCTTGTAATTCAGTTAATCTTTAGTTTTTTAATAATTTTAAGTGAGAACATAAAATGGTTATTTTCTATTTCTCACTGAGAAAAGTGTTTAATAGATTAATCATTTTAGGCACCTAAAGGCAAATAGTTTCTTTTTTTTTTTATTCTTTTTATTTTTATTAAAAAGATTTTTTTTAATGTATGTTTATTTTTGAGAGACAGAGCACAAGTGAGGGAGGGGCAGAGAGAGAGGGAGGCATGGAATCCAAAACAGGCTCCAGGCTCTGAGCTGTCAGCACAGAGTCTGATGTGGTGCTCAAACTCATGAACTGTGAGATCATGACCTGAAGTCCAGCGCTTAACCAACTGAGCCACCCAGGTGCCCCAAGGCAAACAGAATTTCTAATGTTTGTGTCCTTTGTAAGACAAAAGTAATATTTAATAATCAGGTTAGAGAATTATATAATATCAAGCAAAAATTATAAAATTAATAATGTTCTCTGCCTAACCATTTGAATTAGCCCTTATTGTGGTTTATTTTCATTGATTTTACCTTTAAATTTTAGTTTTATATAATCATAATCCTTCAATGAACTTTAAACTTGAAGTCAAGTTGTATTTAAATGTATATGGACTTCAGTCCTGTTTCTCGTGTCATTAAGTGACTTTCCTTCATGGTGATACTGTTTGTGTAATTTTTTTTTTCTAGGAGTGTGGGCTGTACTGTGGTGGAAATGCTAACTGAAAAGCCTCCTTGGGCAGAATTTGAAGCTATGGCTGCCATCTTTAAAATTGCCACTCAGCCAACAAACCCAAAGCTGCCACCTCATGTCTCAGACTATACTCGAGATTTCCTCAAACGGATCTTTATAGAGGCCAAACTGAGACCTTCAGCTGATGAACTATTAAGGCACATGTTTGTGCATTATCACTAGCAGCCGGTACCTCTACTGTGCCTCTACCCAGCTCCCATCAATTCATTCACCTTCTCTCTGACTGCACTTTTCTTTTTTATAAAAAAGAGAGATGGGGAGAAAAAGACAAGAGGGAAAGTATTTCTCTTGATTCTTGGTTAAGTTTGTTTAATAATAGTAACCTAAATTTTTTATATTTAATCTTTTTTTTCCCTTTCAAGAACTTGAAACTCCTTTTTTTTTTTTTTTAATTTTTTATAATGTACTGATGTGGTTCAGAGAGATAAAAGCACTTTAGTACATAGTCACTCTTTTTAGTACAAACAAATCATTTAAAATACCTAAAGATTGTAGAGTCTTTCCCTGCGTCACTGACCGATTGATTTGTGGTGATTGGGAAGACATGAAAAACAAGGAGAAGAAAATGATGTATGATTTGTAGTTTTTAGTGATAGTATTTAAAATAGATCCTCATTTTTGGGGTTGAGCCCTAAACTTGAGTTTAGGGTAGGTACTCAACTTAAAGAATATAGGTTCCTTCTTATATCTGTATTCTTTAGATCCTAACCTCTGTCTACCAAGCTTTTTGCTCAGTAGGAATCTCGATAGAAAATATGAATCTCTAAGAGGTATGTTTATTTGTTAATTCTAACCAGTATAATAAGCAAATACACTATAATAGATCCATGTTACTGGAATCTGTAAACCTTGAGGGATAGCTTTCTGCTTAAAAAAAAAACAAAAAAAAAACAAAAACAAAAAAAAAAACCACCGGTACTATTTTAGTTTAAAGCAGATATGGGAAGTCAGTGAGCAAATCCAAATTAAACGGCAAAAAAAGATTGCTCTATATCAGCATGCGAGCGGATGAAACCACATTTGCCAGTCAAAAGAAATAAGGAAAAGAAGAACTAAATATTGTTTAGTATATTTGCAACTGTGTTCTTTATCAGAGGTAGATAGTCCCAAAATTAAGGGAAAAAAGAAATAATCAAAATCATGTATACTGTATTTCCCTGTTTCTAGCTCCTGATTCCCCATGGATAACATTCTTTGGGAACTAAGAATTTAACTTGGAGTATCATGTGTTACAGCTAGTGTCATGAGATAAAATCCTTGTTCTTGGGATCACAGAATACTAAAGCACCAAAAAATAGTTACCATGTAAAATAGTGGTTCCCACGTGTCAGATGAGGTTACTTTTGCTTTGCATTTGGCAGTGCCCAGAGATGATTTTTCCTGTCACAACTAGAAGGATGTTAGTGGCATCTGGTGTCCCAAAGCCAGGGACGCTGCCAAACAAACTACACTGTACAATACAAGTACAGCAACCCTGTTCCCCAAGTAAAGAACTATCCTGCCCAAAATGTTAAAAGTGCTGAAGTTGAGAACCCGGATGCAAAGACCAGCCCCAGTTATAAACTGAAAACAGCCATTTGCAGAGCAGGGTCCTTGCAAAAAGTAAGTTTCAGAGAGAAAGTGATGCGCAGTGCATGATGAGGGTTTTACAAGAGCAGATACCACTACTTTAAGTCAAGGGTGAGCAATCTCAACAAACATCAGATAGCAATTCTTTCCTTACCAGCTGCATATTACACCAAAACCAGTACCTTCCATTGTAGAAACAAAATGAATTTAAACACAGAACCTGTTAAACCCTGTATGTATTCTTTCCTCAAAAGTCAGTTCATAATTGTGAGAAAAGCAAAGAATATCAGAAAAGAGTATTAACTATTTTATGGGAAGGTTTAAGGTATTTCTAAACCTTAAGAGCAAGGGCATCCAGTGGAAAGAGGCAGCTGGGAAACTCCCACTAGCTCTAATGGACTTATGCTACTGAAAAATATCAATAACATCAGTAATTTGGCTACTTGCGATTTTTTCAGCATATTAAAGCAAGTGCTAAGTGCTTTATTTTTAAAGGTTAGAAAATAGTCTTTCTGGAGGCCCTAAATGTGTTGCCTTTTATAAGGTTCATAAGGAGCTCTGGTATTTTATTTTCTGCTTAAAGGTATGCTCTTCTAGGGACTCTTAAATTACTTTGTTTCTGAAGATAGGTAGATCTTGGTTTCCTATATCAAGGTCCTATCTGGCCTTTTCTGTAGGAATATTTGAAATACCACTAGCTAGGCTGAGAAAAAAGTCAAAGCACAAATATGCTTGTCAAAGTTTCTCCCATACCCTCATAATCAAAGGAAGCAGCTTACAAAGAAGAATATGAATTAGTGGCCCTTCCCCTGGAAAATCAACTGCCAAATCTTGTGCTATAAACATAGTAACCAAGGATGTGGATCTATTATAATTTCTTTATCTTTTATGAGTGAAGGCATCTCTTCTGCTTGAGCAAGATGGTATCTGGACCAGTGGGCTTTTCCTTCATTCCTTTGTCTTGTGTAGTCTTGATTTCCTTTGGGCTCATTTTTGGTCTGTCAGGGTAACCAGCAGTGTAGAATATGAGACAGATGCTCTTTAGAGAGAAATCTTGGGGGACTGTGAAACCCAAAGCAAAATCATTTGCTTTCTTCGGTCTCTTTTTTCTTCTCTAAGTGCCATAGAAAATAAATTCACCTGAAAAGAATTACTGCTTTAACACTGCTGCAGAAGACCTTTGTTTTATAAGGAAAATGTGGGAAAGTATCGTTCTTTATGTAAAGACTTTAAAATAGACTAATAGTTTACAGAATTGCTATATAAAATGTGATGTGAATTTATTTCAAACAAGTTGTAAAGGTACCAAAACCACAATAAAAGTTAATATATTATACAAAAACTACTAGAACAAAAAAGCTTGAAGTGGGATGAGGTGTGAAAGACCAAAAGTAAATTAAAAAAAAAAAAAATTTTAAAGAACCTCGCCCCCCCCCCCCCATTAGGGGCAGTTAAATATAACACTCCAATTTTTTCTTTCTAATAATGGTATGGATCAACAAATGAAATTTGAACTTTTAAAGATGACTCAATGTATTTTGTTTTTTAAATGCACAACTGATTCTTCTATACTGTAATATTTCTTTGCTGAGGCTGGAAAATGGCCAGACTGCTGACTTTGTGCCTTTAAAATGTGTTCTGCTTTGATAGTGGCAGACTTTTTGGTGCTGGAGAAGATTCACTAGCAGTCTTATATGTGCTTTTCAGGAAATACCTTTCTACGTAGGCCTTGAGAGATTCAAAATGGCATGACTTAGGCTTGGACCAAATACAAGATCTTTTACATTGCAAACAAACTGTACTGAATAAAAGGGTTAAAAAACATCACAATGACTAATGGAAATTTTGATGGTAATTCTTTAAAATGTATTTAAAAGTATACAGACTTTGAAATTTTCAGTATGAATATCTTGAAAATTTTTCAATTTTTCTCATTTATAAAACATGTTTCTAACTTGAAAATGCCTTAGAAAGTTCTCAAAGGCAGTCAACCTTACATAATTTCTATGAGATTGGAATGTTAATGCATAGACAGAAATATAAAAGAAAATGAAAACTTGAATTGGCTTTCACATGAGGGAGGCTTTATTTTATTACCAATAGAAAGTACATGAAGAAGGTGGAATTATTTCGTTAATAGCTCTCTGCTGCTTTAGCTTTTATATATGTCAGGTGTGGTCTGTAGTACTTCTGAGATGGAATTGTTATAAGATATGTGAAGACACTAAGAAAATCAAATCTGAATAGTTTATAGGGATGACCAAGCTTGGGTGCAAAAGCCAAGATGTTCGTCAGATGCAGATTGACCCACAGAAGAGCTCTGTGCCAATGGTTTCATTTGGGGTCTAGAGACCAGTAGCTGGATACACAGTCACCTGGTGTCAATCAAATATAGGAATCTATCAATTTCTTTTAAAGAGGGTGAGTCTTTTTCACTTGCTTATTCAATAATTGTGGTTTATTATGTCAGGTACTAGATTAACTTATCCCTTAAGTAGGTCACAGTCTAGGAGGAAACATGGGCAAATGGATTCTTATTTTATGGCATACCCTAACTCTGAAAGTTTAGCACTGATTTTTTAAAATTCTTTTTTCTTTAAATGTTTACTTATTTATTTTGAGAGAGAGGGAGTGGGAGAGGGGCAAAGAGAGGAGAGAGCAAGCTTCCCAAGCGGGCTCCGCACTGTCAGTGCGTAGCCCATCGTGGGGCTGGAACTCACAAACTATGAGATCACGGCCTGAGTTGAAATCGAATCGGAAATCAAGAGTTGGACACTTTACCGGTTAACCTACCCAGGTGCCCCCAGCAGTGATGTTTTAAAATGCTGTTGTTTTTTATGAAATGAGGGGAAAGCAATTTTGGGTAATCTGGCTGTTACAAACTAAAATGTCATTAACAGAGATTAAAAGTATCCCCAAATTGGAGGGACCCTCTGGGGTCAGGCGGCCTCTTTCTCAGAACTCCCTCTTATATAAAAGTTCAGTACCTACTCAATTCCCGTGATGAGGGGCATAAATTCCATAGGTTTTTTTCCCTGCTTTTTCTTTCAAAGAGAAAATAAATTTTTTTTTTTAGTCTAAACTATTAAAATGCCCAAAACATTTGATAGAAATTGAATCCTGTCAACAGTGTTACATATGCCAGGATCAGGACAGTGTCTTGAGACCTCATTATTTTATATTAAGTTTGGCCTTTTTACAGATGTAATGTTCGTATTTATTTGAATTTTAAGATTGATTAACTGTTAACGAAAAGCAATTTAATTGTTCATTTTTGGTAGTGCCTTTTTCTCTGTATGCCTTAATTTTATTTTATATCAATAATAATTCAAGTTACCCACCGAAATGAAGGTTTTTCCAAAATCAGTAGGCTTCAAGAGTTCATTTGGCCTTGGGACTGTATATTGACCCTTAAATCTTTCTTAATGCCTGCTTCCTCCTACCCTTTTCTACCTCTTTTTATTTTACATATATATATGTACATATTTTACATCTATATATGTTAGAAGAGAAACATTAGCGTTAGTCTATGATAGACAAAGTGCAGTCTCCACTAGACCTGAATGCCTACGATAAGGATAGAAAGAGGTATTCTAATTCTAAAGAGACATAGCAGATTTTTTTGCAGGTTGGTAACTTGACTGTCAGTCACATTGGCACTGTCCAAATTCTTTGTATATCATGGTTCAATGATGATTTTCATAGCAGGGCTAGAATGGTTAATTTTGCCCTAAAGAGGTGATTTAAATGGTTTACAAATGTTAAGGCAATGCGACTTAGGGCAATGCGCAAGGAATCCAGGGATAGCAGTTCTGATCCTTACTTTTAATTAACATTTTGACTAAAAACTCTTACTTTTCTGTGAAGAGAGAGACTGTGTGTGTGTGTGTGTGTGTGTGTGTGTCTGTGTGTGTCTGTGTGTGTGTCTGTGTGCACGTGGGAGTTGGGGCAGGGCTGGGAAGGAGGGAAAGGTATGAATGTTCAACTAGATTAGTCTCCGTTCTTAGAAGAACTGAAAAGTGTATGACCTACTGATGTGGGTGAGTGTAATTGTCTTCAGGTAGGAACGCCAGCATATTTTCCACAAGTAGCTAGTACAATTGATTGTTTAATAAAGATATTTATTGTAAATTGCCAAGCTTTTGGTTGGTAAAAGTAGATTAAAATTGAATTTGTGTGTGTGTATAATAGCTTATATATAATTCTGAAATAGAAAATAATTGATTTTGCATAGTTCTTCATGAGCTCTTTGGAATAGAAATTCTTCCAGACATTATGAAAACAAGCTTCCTTAGCTTACCAAGTATTCAAAAGGAAATTGTCTTATACCTCTTTTTGGTTGGCTGAGAAGGCGTGCTGTGAAGCCACTGTTCCTACTTCATAGTTGCTTTAGCTTTGCTTTGACTTCTGCCATGGTCTGGACGGTATGCCATAGTAGAGGTGGGAAGTATCAGGGCCAACCATCTCTCCATACTCACCTGTCAGAGCTGTAGATGGTGATGAGCTCTCAGGGGAGTCTAGAGAATCATCTCTTGGTGATAGAGCAGACATGGTTCAGTCTCAGAAAGTTGAGGGAGGAGTCATAGCTAGAGTAAAAAAAGAATGCATTTTTATTTGTTGCCTGTATACAGTCTCATGTAAGTCTTCATATTTTTCATAATTATGCATTTTAATTGATAGTAGTATGATACTTTAGTTTATAATGGCAAAGGCATCTAGTCAGTGAGTACTGTTATTCCCTATGCCTGATGACTCCTTGTTTGTATTCACAATCTGTATTATCAGAATCACTTTAAACCAAAGCTTTTATATTCCCTGCACACATAGCCAAAATGATGATCACTGTTACTTCTGCCCACCTGTAAGCTAATAGTATAATTGTGATAAAGCAGGTACTTGTAGAATTTGTATCTCAATCTATCCTTCAAGTAAAAAGACAGGTGCTCAGTATTTGCATTTAGACATACAGAACTTACTTCAACTATTATGGAACTATATAAACATTACAAACTTGAGCTTGTACATGTGCCAATTTTATTGTCATTTGACCATAGATGCATATACGTATACGTTGACATGTGATGCCTCAGGTTGGTGGCATACTTTCTTCCTTGTGTCTTAACATTTATGAACTTGTGTTTGACTTGAGGGGCTTTTAAGAAAGCTGTGAAGAAAAGTAGGTTATGGGCTGACGTCTGCTTTGTGCCATAGACATTTTGGAACATAAGGAAGAGCCTGCTCTTCAGTATACGTGCAGAATTCGTCCCCAGATAAGGATTTCTTAGTCCCTTTATGCCAGTTGAGAATGGTAAAGTTTGTGACTAAACTGAAAAGCACTTTTGTGTTCCTTTATATTTTTTTAGAATTAAAAAAAAAGAAAAGAAAACATGTAACTAGTGGTGATTTTAGCGTATGTATTACTTGGAGGGGAGAGAGAAGTAACAGAGTCCCATCTCTATTAGATACTTAGGCTCCAAAATGGATTTGACATATTCTAATTTTTCCAAAGACTTTTCCACCTGGAATAGGAAGAGAGAGCTAGTGGAAACATTTGAGCTGGAAAGGCTTATGGGCAAAGGAAAGTGGGCCAAACCCTTGCAATATACCCTGTTCAAGTGCAAGTACAGTGTCTACAGATAAGAATACTTCTTTAAAAACAAACAGTTGTTTGTAATACAATCTTAATTAGTAAGTAAAAGGTTTACATTTTTTCTATTGCTATTGGTTTTAAAATTTGCTAGCCTGCATTCTGATATATTATAAGAGTTAATACCAAAAATACTTTTAATGTCTGACATCTCTTACATTTCACATGGTTCTTTTTATTCAAGTATCATTGTAAATAAAAGTAAACTTGGATAAATTTGAGAATAAACTTTTAATTGTTGCAAACTATGATTATCAATTTGTAAATTTACCCTTTGACCTAATGTACATTTTTTAATGTAGCCATTAAATTGTCTATATTTAATCTATTAGTTGATCTCTGTAAACGTTTTTAATCTCAGTTGAATGCTGGGCAGTTTATAATTATGTACAAAGGTGTTTTTTTCCTATCAAAGTTGACTTTTGCACATTTTTGGAAATGTTTAATTTGTACACTGATTTACTACTCTGACCAATAATTGTTGATGGGTGTATGAGTATCATGAATGCGTGCATTGAACTACTGTCTGTGTCTTTATGTTTTAACTTCTTTCAAGATGTAGCCATCAGTAACTGCACTGCTATTACTGACTTAAATGGACTTTCTTGCTTTTACAAAGTATACTTATCTATGGTTCTATCTTTGTTGGAGAACTCAGGAGTTCAACATCGCTTTCTGATTTTATATGTATTCTAAAATCATGACTAAGTTGAAAGTATGCTTGTAACTCTGTGTATCAGGGGATGTGTGTGTGGAGATGTCTTTTTCTGTCTGTAGGCACATGTATATATCCCAGTAATTTCTTATTTTCATTTTATTTCTACATTTTTATGAACTTGTTTTATATGCGTACTGTTTAGTTAGAATAATTAAATATATATAAAAGCTTTCTGAGAGATTATTTACTATATGAATATATTTTCAGCTGGCTGATCAAAAATATTTTTTTAATTTTGTTTTTAACCATTTAAAATGTATTTGTATTTCCAGAATTGGATGCAAATTTACTTAGATATCAATTAAAATACTCTTGCAAGGAAGGGAATTGAATTCTCCTGTGAGAATTCTGTGAAATGCAAATTAAGAGGAAAACTAGGTTTTAAAGCAGTAGCAAGAACACTGTCCACAAAATGGCCTTTGAATCCTCAAAGCTATGAAAAAATGTGAGAAACTAAATTGTCTTGAAGAGATGTCAAGATTTTTTATAGCTGCAGTTGCTGTTGGCCTGTCCTGTTGTTTTTGGGTATTTTCCTATATTCTACCCTAAAGATTTAAACTTTTAGTTTTTCTCTTACTGGGCAAAATCAGACCGCATTTATAAAACAGTACATTGACATATTGTGATCCTCTGTAATTGACTATAAATTGGTTTAGAAAAGTTTGAACATACATTGTTGTGTCTTTAGTGTACTGTGTATTTTAAGTAACTGGCAGAAAAAGAATTGGAAATTAAATTTCCAATCTGACAATGTTATTGTACTTAAGGAAAGCCTTGTTTTTAATATGCGGTACCACGTAAAAATTATTTGTATTAGGAATAAAGTCCACTGTTGAAGTTGAATGTCACTAAACGTATTATGTTACAAGGAGCCGGTATGATTAGAAAAACCTACCAGAAGCCAGATACAGTGTGGTATGTGCCACATTTCATGCACATTTTGACTTTGTGTTGTTCATTCGAAATTGTGCTTGTAAAAATGTATAAAATTTCTGAGTTTTACAATTTTTATGTACTTATTTTTTCTTGCTGGTAAATAGCTTTTTTTTTGAAATCTAATGTGAAAGGAAACCATGTTTATATTTTGTTAGTGATCAATGACTTTGTTTATATGGAAATTTGTATATTGTTGGCTCACATCTTTGTTTAGATTTCTTGTGCATGAAGGCCTGCAATAATTAGCACAATGAAAATTGCTTTTTCTTACATGTTAGTTCATTTTTTTGAAAGATTGTGGTGCAAAGGCTTACTCTGAGTAACCTTCTGGACTTTGGAATGAATATAAATGAATGGCACTTTGAGTGTTAATAAAGCTGATATTTATTTCCACTGTGATTGATTGTCCAGATCTGTTCTTGACAGTGTGTTCTCAATTGTCCCTCCTTTGCCTGAGTTGATCACTCTCTAGGACACCAACCACAGACTGACCTGGAAAACATTGCAATTAATCTTCCCCTGGATAGATCTGTAATGTCCTACCTAACATGCTCTGGCATGTCTTTTAATGGACACTTCAATTCTCGAAATCAGAAATTAACAGTGATTAAAAACAAAAACAAAGCTTACTACCAGAGTGTAAGGAATGGACACTCCCACAGTACTAAAGATCATTTACATTAATACCTTCATATAGAGGCAACTTAGTGATGCAAGTCAAAAACCTCAGAATCTTGTATATCCTCTCACCCAGCAATTTTCTAAGAATTAATCCTGTGGAAATGGTTGCAGATGGGCCAAGATTTGTCTATAAAAGCCCAAAACTGAGGCTTTACATGTCCCAACAATAGAGGCTATTGTAACAAAGTATCACAGAGTGGGTGACTTATAACAGATGTATTGTTTCAGCTCTGGAGGCTAGAAGCCTGGAATCAGGGTGTCAGCAGGACCGTTCTCCCTCTGAAACCTGTAGGGGAATCTTTCCTTGCTTCTCCCTAGCTTCTGGTAGCCCCAGGCATTCCTTGGCTATGGCAACATAACTAGTATCTTCATGTGATGTCCTCCCTGGGTGTATGTATGTTTCCCTCTTTTAGAAGGACACTGGTCCTGTTGGTTTAGGGTCCACCCTAATGCCCTTATTTTAACTTGACTACCTTTTGTAAAGATCTGTTTCTGTATAAGGTCACATTTGGAGGTACTGGAGATTAGGACTTCAACATATCTTTTTGTTGGGCGGGGGCAGGGGGTGTGGATGCAAACCCGTTATAGTCTGCCCTGTGGCCCCTAAAAATGTATACCTGCCCCACATGCAAAATACATCCAGCCAATCCCAACATCCCCCAAAGTCTTCATCATTCTAGCATCACCTCTAAGCCCAGCATTTCATCTAAACACCACCAACTCAAATCTCATCATCTAAATCACCCGGATCAGTTATGGAGAAGACCCCAGGTAAGGGTTCATGCTGGAGCAAGATTCCCTTCCATGTGTGAACCTCTCTGAAACCAGACTAGTGATCTGCTTTCAGAGCACAATGGTGGCACAGGCAGAGGAGGGACATCGCCATTCCAGAAGAGAGAGGTCAAAAGGGAAAAGGGGACATGGGTCCCAAGCAAGTATGAAACCTAGCAGAACAAGTTCCACTAGATTTTAAGACTGGAGAATAATCGTCGCTATCTCCGTGCTCTGTCCTGAGGAGCTCAGTGGCTGGTGACACTGCCACCTCACAACCAATGAGGTGGTCCATAGACTCAGATTTGCACCCTGGGCCTGCCCGTTCTGGGGGCCCTCTACGCTGCCCTCCAGTCATTCTTCCCTCTTTCTTTCTGCTTCACAATTCTTTCTTCAACTTATCTTTTTCTCTCACGTTTTACTATTAGCAGCAAGGAGAAACCAGGACACACCTTCGACCTTTTCGTCCAACTTCATTCATAGTTTCCAAGTTCTATTTTCCACCCAACAGAACACAATCCAGCCAAATCCTCTGCCACTTTATAGCAGGGATCACCTTTCCTATAATTTCCAATAACATAATCCTCATTTCCCTCTGAGCCTCACTAGAGTCACATGTAATGTCTATGTTTCTATCAACAATCTCTTCAAGGCATTCTAGTTTTTTTCTATCCTGCATCTCAAGATTCCCCCATTCTCTACCCATTACCTAATTCTAAAGCTACCCCCATATTTTTGTTAAAAAAATTTAATTGGAGTATAGTTGACAAAATATATTTTTTTTAAATTAAAAAAATTTTAAAGTAGGCTCCATGCCCAATGTGAGGCTTGAACTCACAACTCTGAGATCAAGAGTCACATGCTCTACCAACCAAGCCAGCGAGGCACCCCGACATAATATATTTATATTAGTTTCAGGTGTACAACATAGTGATTCAACAATTCTGTACATTACAAAATGCTCACATGATAAGCGTAGTTACCATCTGTCAACATACAAAGTTATTACGATGTTGACTGTATTCCCTATTGACTTTTCATCCTTGTGGCTTATTTATTTTATAAGTGGAAATTTGTACCTCTTAATGCCCTTCACTATGTTGGCCCCCCCCCCCCCCCGCTTTGGCAATCACTAGTTTGTTCTTTGCATTTATGAGTCTGTTTCTATTTTGGTTGGTTCAATTGTTTTGTTTTTTAGACTCTGCATATAAGTAAAATAAGGGATTTGTCTTTTTCTGTCTGACTTATTTCACTTAGCACAACACCCTCCAGGTCCCATATTTGGGTTGTTACAGCAGCACCCCATTTCCCTTTAGCAAAATCTGTATTAGGGTCCTCCAGAGAGACAAAACTGTTTTGCTGTCTGGAGGCAGAATTCCTTTTTCCTTGGGAAACCTGTCTTTGCTCTTGGGGTCTTCGACTGAATGGATGCAGCCCACCTGTGTTATTGAGGATATTCTGCTTTACTTAAAGTCTACTGCTTGTAAATGTTAATTATATCTAAAAAATACCTTAGTAGCAACATCTAGGCTGGTGTTTGACCAAACAACTGGACACCATAACCCAGCCAAGTTGACACACATAATGAACCATCACAGATATTGAGCAGATAAACTAGTATATTCATACGATGGAACTCTCCACCATGTATTACTGACTGAAAGAAAGCAAGTTACATGAGATATATAGTATGATCCCACTTTTCACTTAAAAACAGAAAAAATATCGGGAGGATATATATGTTACTCAAGTGGTGGGTGAGTTATGAGTGGTTATTATTTTTGCTTCCACATAATTTTTTAAACTTTTATGATAAATGTAGGTGTTTTTGCCTATTACCAAATATTTTCCCCCAGCTTTATTGAGATATAATTTACATACAACATTGTGTAAGTTTGAGGTATACAATCTGTTGACTTGATACACTTATATATTGCAATATGATTACACCACAGCAGTATCTATCATGTCACATGATTTCTATTCTTTTGTGTGTGGTGAGAATATTAAGATATAATGTCTAGCAACTTTTAAGCATATAATACAGTATTATCAACTATAATTGCCATCTTACACATTAACTCCCTAGAACTTACTTATCTCTAGCTGAAAATTTTACTCCTTGACCAACACCTCCCCATTTCCTCTACCCTTCAGTCCCTGGTAACCACCGCTCTACTCTGTTTCTATGAGTTCAGAATTTTTTTTTTTTTTTTTTTTTTTTTAGATTTTACTTATAAGTGATACCATACAGTATTTGTCTTTCTCTGTCTGACTTACTTCACTTAGCATAATGCCCTCAAAGTCCATCCATATTATTGCAAATGTGAGGATTTCCCTTTTTCTCATGACTGAATATTTCATTTTGTATATATATGCACCACATCTTCTTCATTTATACATTGCCAGACGCTTAGGTTGTTTCCATATCTTGGCTACAGTGAATACTGCTGCAATGAACATGGGAGTGCAGATACTTCTTTGAGACCCTGTTTTCATTTCCTTAGGATGGATACCCAGAAGTGAGATTCCTGGATCATATGGGAGTTCTATTTTTAATTTTTGAGGAACCTCCATACTGTTTTAATACTGGCAGTACCAATTTATAGTCCCACCAACAGTACACCAGCGTTCCCTTTTCTCCACATGTTTGCCAACATCTGTTGTCCCTTTTTTTTTAAAGTTTATTTATTTTGAGAGCGGGGTAGGGGCAGAGAGAGAGGGAGAGATAGAATCCTAAGCAGGCTCCATGCTGTCAGTGCTGAGCCTGATTCAAGGCTCCATCGCATGAACCATGATATTGTGACATGAGCCAATATCAAGAGTCAGACGCTTAACCAACTGAGCCACCCAGGCGCCCTAACATCTGTTATATCTTATAGTGTTCGAACAGGTGTGGAGGTGATAGCTCATTGTGGTTTTGATTTGTATTTCCCTGATGATTAGTGATGTTGAGCATCTTTTCATGTGTCTGTTGGCCACTTGTATGTCTTCTTTGGAAAAATACTCAGTTCGTCTGCCCATTTTTATTTATTTATTTTTTAATGTTTATTTCTGAGAGGGGGGGGGGGGAGAGAGAGAGAGAGAGAGAGAGAGAGAGAGAGAGAGACAGCCAGACAGAACATGAGCAGGGAAGGCCAGAGAAAGAGGGAGACACAGAATCTGAAGCAGGCTCCAGGCTCCGAGCTGTCAGCACAGAACCCAACGTAGGGCTGGAACTCAAAAACCACAAGATCATGACTTGAGCTGAAGTTGGACGCTTAACCGACTTAACACACCACCCAGGTGCTCCTCGACTGCCCATTTTTAAATTGGATTATTTATTTTTGAGCTATTGAGTTCTTTATATTTTTTGGAATATTAACCCTTTATCAGATAAATAGTTTGAAATTATTTTCTCCCATTTTGTAAGTTGCCTTTTCATTTGGTTATTTCTTTTGCCATGCAGAAACTTTTTAGTTTATTGTAGTCCCACTTATTTCTTTTTGCTTTTGTTACTTGTGCTTTTGGTGTCACATCCAAAAAATTGTTGCCAAGAGCAATGTCA
Organism: Panthera uncia; assembly: GCF_023721935.1. NCBI lineage: Eukaryota > Metazoa > Chordata > Mammalia > Carnivora > Felidae > Panthera > Panthera uncia. The sequence goes on along the minus strand of NW_026057584.1, from coordinate 108,188,430 downwards.
AGGAGTTTTCCCTCTATGTTTTCTTTTAGGAGTTATAAGGTCTCAGATTTTACATTTAAGTCTTTAATTCACTTAGAGCTGATTTTTATGAGTAGTGTTCCTCTGCACGTGGTTATCCAGTTTCCCCAACACCATTTCTTGGAGAGATTAAGCTTCCCCCATTGAATATTTTTGTCAAATATTAGTTCACAAAATATTTTCTTAATTATGAAAATGTTAGATTGGCCATTCTTCCCCATCACCTCCTTCAGTAAAATTAAGCAGGTTTGGCAGTAAGAGCTTTTAAAAAGTCCATATGTTTAACCCAATATTTCTATTTCTCTGAATTTGACTTAGGAAAACAGTCCCAGATAGAGTTAAAGATTTATATCTGATGATGTTCATTACAGGACTATTTATATAATAGGATAAATTGTAACTACTCTAATGCTCCCAAATTAGGGTTTCGTTAAAGAAATCATGATAAAGTGATAACATGAAAAATTAAATAGTCATTAAACATTCATTCTAACAAAGGGTGAAAAGGCTTAGTTTTTAGGAGGATATACAATCATATGTCCATGTAACATCTTCATAGTATAAAAACACCTACTCATAGAAAAAAAATGCCTGGAAGAAAATAAACCAAAATGTAAATAGCTACGAGTGGCATTGTATATGATTTAAATAGCTTTCACTATGCTTTTCCTTTTTTTCAAGATTTTTACATGGCATGTAGTACTGTAATCAGATGAAAACTAGAGAAGCAGAAAATCCAGTGTAGGGTGTGGTTCCTCCACTTCTTGAGTGAAACTCTTTTAGAGCAGGGACCAAAAAAATCTTCAATTTACTGAAAGCCATTTAGCTGAGAACTGATCTCTCCATTACAAATCCGGTGGCTGAATCTCAGTCTTCAATTTGCTCAGCTGATTGGCAGCGTCTAACACAGCTGATCACTTGCTCCACCTTGAAATGCCATGAAATGAAAGCAGGACTTCCAGGACTCCCCATTTCCCTACTTCTCTGAGCGCTCCTTGATTGGCATTGCCCTGGTTCTCTACCTTCCAGCCTCTTCGCTGTGAAATGTTCCTAGAGCTTTTCTTTACCTACATTCATTCCCTAGGCAGCCACAATCAGTTCTATAGCTTCAGTACCGTATGCTGGCAATTCCCCAACTTCTGTTTCTAGGTCCCTGAACTTCAGGCTTACATCCAACTGCCTTCAATTGTCTATTAGAACACTGCCATAGACTGAATTGTGTTCTCCTTAAAATCTGTATGTCGCAGCCCTAACTGCTAATGTGAACTGTATTCAGAGAACCTGTAGGGAAGTGATAAAATTAAATGAAGTCATACACGTGGGGCTCTAATCTAGAAAAGCTGTTGTTCTTATGTGAAGAGGAAGAGGCATCAGAGTTTTTGCCCTTCCCTCAACCCCACGGTGAGGTCACAGTGAGAAAGGAGGAAGGTGGTAATCTGCAAGCCAGGAAGAGAGCAGAACTATGATCTTGGACTGCCAACCTCCAGAATTGTGAGAAAATAAATTTCTGTTGTTTAAGTCACACAGCCCGGGGTATTTTATTATGGCACTCAAACAGACACATTCAATATGTCCAAACCCCTCCCCTCCCTTCAAACCTGTACCTTCTTTCTTCTGAGAGAGCGGGGGTGGGGGAGTGGGGTGGAGAGAGGAGCAAAGGGAAACAGAGAATCTGTCCACCCCCCCCCCCCTTTCAAACCTGTACCTTCTTTCTTCTGAGAGCGGGGGTGGGGGAGTGGGGTGGAGAGAGGAGCAAAGGGAAACAGAGAATCCTAAGTAGGCTTCATGCTCAGCGCAGAGCCCCACGGGGCTTGATCCCATGACCCTGGGACCATGACCTGAGCCGAAATCAAAAGTCACTCAACAGACTGAGCCATCCAGCCACTCCAAACCTGTACCTTCTTTAAGGTTCCTCAATTTTGAAGTTGCTGCAGCCAAAAATCTTGGAGTTATCCTTTACTCCTCTGTCACTTTCAATACCCAGTCTGTCAGCAAATCCTGCTCTATCTTCAAAATACATTCAGACTGGAACAACTGTTTCTCATCTTTATCCCCACCACCCTAGTAAAGCCAGCAATTTCTCAACTGGAGTGCTGCAGTCATTGCCCTTGACCTCGTAAAGGCTATCTTCAACACAGCAGCTAGTGTAGACTGACTTTTTAATATTAAATCAGATTGTCTTTTCTCTGCTCAAAACTCTCCAGTAGTTTCCTATTTTGTAATAAAATCTGTAAGTTTTTGCAATGGCCTATAAGGCTCTATATCAGTGGTTCTCATCTTGTGGATGACAAGACTGCTGTGCCCCTAGAGTTTTACCATTCAATAGGTCTGGGGTGGGGCCGGATACTTTGCATCTGTGCCTTTCTCATCAGTTTGAACCAATTTTCGTCTGACGGCGATGCAGCCAGGGGACCCCACTTTGAGAACCACTACCTACATGTACAGTAGTGGGTCCTCTCTCCTTCTTCCAGCCACACTACTCCCCTCTCGTCTTCCTGTTAGACGCCAAACTTGTGTGGCCGAGTCCTAGGCTCGGACTGCTCCTCTCTTGGAGGACAGCGTCTGGCTTTTCCAGATCTTTTGCTCAAGTAATGACACTTCAGAGGGGCATTGGCGGGGGGGGGGGGGGTGTCTCTCTGTTTGGAATGGCGCTGTTACTCTAGGCCCTGTTTTATTTCTTCTTAGAGTACAGAACGCCGTGTGCGTTTACTGCCCACATCCCTGTCAGAATTTAGGACCTTTACTTTGTTCACTATCCTACCCCAAGACTAAAACAGTGGCTGGACGCTTTATGCGCCTGGACGCATAAACATGCTCAATAAATATTTCATTGACTGACTACAGGAAAGAACGGCTGGGGAAAAAGGGCCTGCAACACGGGAACACAACAGACGCCCCTTAGTCCGCCGGCTAGCTCGCCCACCCAACGACCCGGCGCCCAGAGGCGGGACTTCCTGTGCGTTTGCCGGAAGAGCGTCCGGTGTGAACCGGAAGCCCCGTTGGGAGCAGCCGTCGCGGAGACCCGGCGGCACAGGCCGTGTGGTGCTGTTGCTGCCATGGGCAAAAGAGACCGGGGAGACCGCGGTGAGACGTGGCGCGGGCGCTCTGGGGCCTGCCTGCGTTCGCCTTCCCCGTCGTCCTGTGTCGTAGCCGCTCCGGGCTTCTCAGCGGCTGCCGGCCCCGCAGTGTCTCGCGGCCTGTTCATGCTGTCGCGACAAGCTGCTGGGCAGGGGGCGATCCCTGACCTTTGGGCCGCCTTGCGTCGTGGGCCGGGTGGGAAGCGTTGGAGGGAGAGGACGCCAGCGGCACGCAGGTGGCTCTTGGCTAGGGGTGCATGGCGTTGGTGAATGAAGTACGGCTGCTGCCAGGTTCCCTCGAAATGTCGCTCAGCAGTGCGGAGGGAACCTTAGGCTCCTGCTGCGCTCACTTCTGTGTCCGTATCTGCAGATAAGAAGAAGTCCAAGAAGCGGCACTACGAGGATGAAGAAGAAGATGACGACGACGTCCCCGGGAACGACTCTCAGGAGGCGGTCCCCTCGGCGGCTGGGAAGCAGGTGGATGAGTCCGGCACCAAAGTTGATGAATATGGAGCCAAGGACTACAGGCTGCAGATGCCGCTGAAGGACGACCACACCTCGAGGCCCCTCTGGGTGGTAAGCATACCCTCCGCCAGGGCAGAGCCAAGCTGGTTCGGTTTTTGGACCCCAAATGGAAATGCAGGGTACTCCCCTCCAGAGCTGGCTGGGAGACGGCTTTCACACATGCTGTTTGAGCAGCCTGAGAAGGAGCAGGTACCCAGGGCACACTAGCCTTTGTTTCTAGCCCCTCCTTCTCCCCTTCCCTTCAGTTCTACCACATGCGTGGAAATATTTTTTATTTACTGAGCAAATGCCGTTTATTGTGTAACATTTTAACTACCCATCTACAAAAAGTAATGGAAGCTATATATTTGCTAGGCCACTCTGTTGCTCAGCTCGAAGTAGGTAATAGTCTACGTTCGTTTGAAACCTAACCTAAAGGTACCTTGAAGATAGCCAATAAGGTGGGCTTTCCCTGTGAAGAAGAGTGGAAACCGACTTCGGAAACCTGCTCTTCTAATCTCTCCATTCCTTGGATTTGATTAAAGTAACAGGCCCACAGTTGGCTGAAGGAGGGCTTACAAAAATATCCGTGGTGTTAAAGATCCCTTTTTGGGCAGCTTATCTTTTCTGGGTAATGGTGTGGGAAAGAGTCTAATAGTCTCTACACTTCATTTGTTTTTTCTTGTTTTTTGTTTTGTCTGTCATGTCCATTTGGTGTTTCTTAGGCTCCTGATGGCCACATCTTCTTAGAAGCCTTCTCTCCGGTTTACAAATATGCTCAAGACTTCCTGGTGGCTATTGCAGAGCCAGTGTGCCGACCAACCCACGTGCATGAGTACAAACTAACTGCCTACTCCCTGTATGCAGCTGTCAGTGTTGGGCTACAAACTAGTGACATCACTGAATACCTCAGGAAGCTCAGCAAGACGGGAGTCCCTGATGGAATTATTCAGTTTATTAAGGCAAGTGGGGAGCTAAGGCCAGCTCTTTTGCCTTCCTTGTGAATGTGTTAATAGTGGACAGGTGCTACCCATTGTCAACCTGTGGCCATCATGAAGATGCCATTCAGATCTCGTGTGGAGAGACATAACTGATTCCCGCAGCTGCTTCTCCTCTGGATCTCTTCTTGCTGAGGCCACACTTCTCATGAGCGCTCTGATACAATGAACACTAACACATTGGGGATACTAATTCAGGCCCATTCTGGCCAGGGTTATTTGGGAATGCAGCCAGAAGTGAATGGTGTTTTGGACTGAATTGTGTCCCCTCCAAAATTCATATGAGGCTGTAACCCCTAATGTGATTATATTTGTAATGAGGAAGTAATTAAGATTAAATGGGGTCATAAGAGTGGGGCCCAGATCCAATAGGATTAGCATCCTTTTAAGAATAGTCATCCAGAAAGCTCAGGTACTCTCTTTGCACGTGCACAAGGAAGAGGTCATATGGGCACATAGTGAAAAGGTAGTCAGGAAGAGAGCCTTAACTAAAAACTAATCACTGGCACCTTGATGGAGGACTTCTAGAAATGTTTCTGTTGTTAAATCACCCAGTCTGTGGTGTTTTGAACAGCAGCTGAGCAGACTAATATAAGTGGTAAACTCTGTCTAAGGCTGAATTCCTGCACGGGACCAATAGTCAACACTTTCCATTAGGGAAAATCAAAAAGAACTTGCAAGTGTTGAAGTGGATAGGGTTCCATATGAAGAGCATTGGACATGCTTGGGTTTGTCCTGAGAGACAGGTCAGTGCCATTCAGAATAGATGACAGTGGCTTTTGTCACCTTCAGCTGATCTAAGGGAGTTGGGTTCAGACCCCCAGATCTGGTGAGTGCCACAGACCATCAGTACAGTGATGCATCCGATCTCAGGGAAGCTGACAGGAGCCCTGGTAGGAGTTCTGTCTTCTTGTGATATGGAAAGGTGCCCAGGGAGAAGGGCCTCACCTTGCTGGAATGAACCCTGCATTAGCACGCTGGCTGTGCTCAGTCTTGGCCTGGAGCTGCCTGCAGGAATGTAGGTGTTGGTATAATGCAGCAGGGGATCCAGAAGGGCAGCAGCAGGGGCTGGTCACAGCCTGAGAGCTGAGCGGCAGATCTCCATGGCCACCACACAACCTCTGCTGCTTTCTGTCCTGAAGATTGTTGGGAACCTAGAAGATTTCAGCCCTAGTCTCTTCTGTCAAGAAGCTTCCATTCTGTTTTTTTAATTGTTATTTTTAAGTAGGCTTCATGCCCAGCGCAGAGCCCAGTGTGAGACTTGAACTCATGACCGTGAGATCAAGACCTGAGCTAAGATCGAGAGTCGGACGCTTAACTGAATGAGCCACCCAGGCACTCCAAAGCTTACATTCTAGTTGGGAGAAATAGGAACATTGGTGAGGAGGCCAGGGGGTTTTGCATTTAATTTACACAGCAATTACTAAATACATGCTCTGTGCCAGTTTTGTGCTGGGACCTGTAATAATGCTGGTGTGGCTGGATGAACCATTGGATTAGGTTGGGGCCTGTGGGAATGGAGAAGAAAAGGGAAGGGAAAATAAAAGAAAGATTTTATGTAGCATTTTATAAATTAAGGGATGTGCATCAGAAAGAGCCAGGCAAAAGCAAGGTTTTACTTTCAAGAGTAGAGTTTAATAAGAAAAAGCTCGCCTTTGGCAGACCTGACTTCTTTAGGATTGCACATTGGGTAAACTGAAGTCTTCACTTGGTAGGTAGTAAGACATGCCCACTAATGAATGTGTCCTGAGTGAGCTGAGTAGTGCTAATTGTGCCTGTTGGATGTTGTCACTCTTTGCAGCTATGTACTGTCAGCTACGGAAAAGTCAAGCTGGTCCTGAAGCACAACAGGTAAGGGATCCTGTGACAAGCCCCCCAAGGCACTTGTGCCCTGTGCAGAGCAGGTGGCAAGGGGCTGATGTCTGTGGGCTGTCTGTCTGCACCAGCACCTGCTCCCCTGAGTAAGGGGATAGAAGGGATGAGCGAAGGGAAGTGACCAAAACTGGGAATTCATTTACTGGCCACCGTGTTCCCCGCTCCCGAGCAGTGACGCTGAGGCTCCGGCCACTCCTTATTTGACCTCAAAGCCAGATTCTGTCCACAGCCTCATTTGTTATATCTTGGCCAGTAGCTCGCAGCTCAGATCTGGCCAAGGGTATGGGAGACTAAGAGATTGAGAGAAGCACAGAGCCACGATTTCCAGCCCATCTGATCAAATGAGCCACAGAACCTTCTGGAAATGGTGTACTGCTCAGTAGTCACCTCCTTCCCTCCCCTCTTTTAGGTACTTCGTTGAAAGCTCCCACCCTGATGTCATCCAGCATCTTCTCCAGGATCCGGTGATCCGGGAGTGCCGCCTGCGGAACTCTGACGGGGAGGCCACGGAGCTCATCACAGAGACGTTCACGAGCAAGTCGGCTGTACGTGGGCTTCTGGGTCACCCTTGGTAGTGGGAGCATTGGGACATTCAGTTCAGCATTTGCATCTTGGGACCCTGCTGTCTTACTATTTTTTTTTTAATGTTTATTTATTTTTGACAGAAAGAGAGACAGAGCATGAGTGGGGGAGGGGCAGAGAGAGGGAGACACAGAATCCGAAGCAGGCTCCAGGCTCTGAGCTGTCAGCACAGGGCCCGATGCGGGGCTCGAACTCACAGACCATGAGATCATGACCTGAGCCGAAGTCGGATGCTCAACGAACTGAGCCACCCAGGCACCCCTCCTGTCTTCTTACAGCTGCAGTTGCTTGTTCAACTTTGGCTCTTGCTTGGTGGCATGAAGTTTCATTGTTGCACAGAGGTTCAGATCCTGCCTTTTTTACAGATCGCCAAGACTGCTGAGGGCAGTGGTGGACCTTCCACTTCCCGGGTGACAGACCCACAGGGAAAATCTGATATCCCCACAGACCTGTTTGACTTCTACGAACAAATGGACAAGGATGAGGAAGAAGAAGAAGAGACCCAGACAGTATCTTTTGAAGTCAAGCAGGTTAGTGAATGTACCCCTCTCCAAGCGGCCCAGCCCTGCATGGACTCTGCAGTCTGTGTGAGAGGAAGGGATCCCCGTGTCTTCCTGAAATTGCTTTCTCCTTTATGGTGTCTGTGAGCTGTGGCATCATTCCTCCTGAAGGGGTTAGATCTGAGTGTCCTGTGACTCTGGCTGCTGGGTCAGTTTTCACAAGTTCCTGGGAGATGTGGGAAGTGTCTGAGGGGCATTTTGGTGGTTTTGGTGGCATTTTGGTGACTGGATTTAATTTTGTCTGTGTCCTTAACTTGAGTTGCTTTTCTGTGCTTTAACCCAGCTGTTATCAAGCAGATATCTACTTGATATCAAGCAGATCAAGATCTGAAATTGTAAAAGCCTACATAAAATGCTGTCTTCTTGACCATTAACCCCCTTGGATTATGCATAGTTTATGAGCATGCTTTGGATTTAACAAGATTATAAATGTCTTCCATGCTCACTCCCCAGGAAATGATTGAAGAGCTCCAGAAACGTTGTATCCACCTGGAGTACCCCCTGTTGGCAGAGTATGACTTCCGGAATGATTCTGTTAACCCTGATATCAACATTGACCTGAAACCCACAGCCGTCCTTAGACCTTATCAGGAAAAGAGCTTGCGGAAGATGTTTGGGAATGGACGTGCCCGCTCAGGGGTCATCGTTCTTCCTTGTGGTAAGTGACACCTGAAAGAAGAAGGTGGCCAGACTCTTCTGTCATGGTCTGCCAGCTTTCTCTTGCTCTCCTTTGTGTGCCCTTCTCTAAATCATACCTGGCCAGGGAGCAGCTGAGGTCAGATGACGCCCTGATCTGTGACCTAACAGATATTTGAGTGCCTGCTGTGTGCAGGGCTTTGACCTCAGCAGTGGGGATACAGTGGTGGATAGAACAACACTTCCGACCTCGGGGAGCTCATTTTGGTTGTAGAGAGACAGATGGTAAACACATCAACTAAGCAATGTGTAAGATCTTGGGCAGTGACAGTGATGTGGGGCAGGTGCTGTCTTTTTTTTTTCATTTTATTTTTTATTTTTAAAAATTTACATCCAAATTAGTTAGCATATAGTGCAACAATGATTTCAGGAGTAGATTCCTTAGTGCCCTTTCCCCATTTAGCCCATCCCCCCTCCCATAACCCCTCCGGTAACCCTCAGTTTGTTCTCCATATTTATGAGTCTCTTCTGTTTTTATGTTATTTTTGTTTCCCTTTCCTTATGTTCATCTGTTTTGTCTCTTAATGTCCTCATATGAGTGAAGTCATATGATTTTTGTCTTTCTCTTAACTATTTTCGCTTAGCATAATACCCTCCAGTTTCATCCACGTAGTTGCAAATGGCAAGATTTCATTGTTTTTGATTGCCGAGTAATACTCCATTGTATATATACACCACATTTTCTTTATCCATTCATCCATCGATGGACATTTGGGCTCTTTCCATACTTTGGCTATTGTTGAAAGTGCTGCTATAAACGTGGGGGTGCATGTGTCCCTTTGAAACAGCACACTTGTATCCCATGGATAAATGCCTAGTAGTGCAATTGCTGGGTCATAGGGTAGTTCTATTTTTAGTTTTTTGAGGAACCTCCATACTGTTTTCCAGAGTGGCTGCACCAGCTTGCACTTGCAGGGGCAGGTGATATCTTATACACTGGAGTTAGGGTCTCATCCTTTGCAATCAGCTTGTAAGTGTGTGTATTTGGAGACTTCATAGCAGAGAAGCTTTGCTCGTTCCTGGATGGCTTATTACAGTGTGCACATCCAAGAAAGGAGAGTATAGCCTCCTTGGCACCTGTCTGATATCATTTGTCCTAAGTCATGTCAGGTCCTGGCTGAGGTTCTTGGCCAGAGGTCACAGCACATTCACCTGGGGGCCCTACCTCAGACTTGAGGAGGTTAGAATCTCCAGGGGAGAGGCCTGTGCCTCCACATTTTTTTTTTTTTTTTTTTAATTTCCCTGGGTGATTTTGATACACATGCCTGGTGAAGGAGGAAATGCTGTTTAAAGGAATAGCTTGATTTTTATCTTGATCTTCAAATGGTGGAAGATAGTAAACTTGGAAACCCTGGAATTTCGCCTCTGTCTTTGCCAGTAGTGTACACATCTCCTGTATGCCTGAATTCTCAGCCCAGCACGTTGTGCAGTCTAAGAGCTGCCTTGTACTGGGCCCTTGGTGTGGTCTGTGTGCCGGGCACACTTTTCCTCCGAGGCACCACCTTCCCGTGGCAGGGGCCATGTGTACCTCCGCTTTCGTTTCCTCATGTTCACAATTTCAGCAATAAGAGGGTCTCTTATCTCTGGTGAGTTTTGAGATTTCAACATTAGAACAAAATTCATGGAAAATGCCACAGGAGGGCCTGGTGCCTGTCTCTCTTAATTGTCACATTTGTGCGTGAGCTGGACGTGTCTCCTTTCTATAGAGAAGAAAAGAGACCTTGGAACAAGAAGTGCCTCATGGTATCGGCTCTGAGGGTTATTGCAAGTAATTCACCCAGATTTGTGTGTGGATTCTGTCTGTGTCCTTCAAAAAATTTTTTTTAAATGTTTACTTTTGAGAGAGAGAGAGAGACCAGCATGAGCAGGGGAGGGGCAGAGAGAGAGGGAGGCACAGAATCCGAAGCAGGCTCCAGGCTCTGAGCTGTCAGCACAGAGCCCGATGCAGGGCTCAAACTCACGAATCGTGAGATCATGACCTGAGCCAAAGTTGGATGCTTAATCGACTGAGCCATTCAGGCACCCCTGTCTTTGTCTTTCATTGCATCCTGGCCTTGGGTGGCATTGCCCTTTGGTTTCGCATAGGTGCCGGCAAGTCCCTGGTTGGTGTGACAGCTGCCTGCACCGTGAGAAAGCGCTGTCTGGTACTGGGCAACTCAGCTGTGTCTGTGGAGCAGTGGAAAGCCCAGTTCAAGATGTGGTCCACCATTGACGACAGCCAGATCTGCCGCTTCACCTCCGATGCCAAGGACAAGCCCATCGGCTGCTCCATTGCCATTAGCACCTACTCCATGCTGGGCCACACCACCAAAAGGTCCTGGGAGGCTGAGCGAGTCATGGAGTGGCTCAAAACTCAGGAGTGGGGCCTCATGATCCTGGATGAAGTACATACCATACCAGGTAAGCAGGCTGAGAGCCGAGCTACCTGCTCATTGCAGAGACAAAAATTGATTTCTGTTCGTTGGGTGGAGGGAAGACTGCTGTGTAGCTCATCTGTCTTGCTAGAAAGGTCTGCTGGGTAAAGTTTTAAAGTAAGTCCGAAGCATGTGGGGGGTGGGCATGAGGGTGGGTGGCAGACAGCTTCGTGAATCACAGGCCCACAGTAGTCATTCAGAAAATGGCTTTTCCCTTCTTCCTCAATCTTACTGTTGTAGTTCAGTTTACCCTTAACCGGTTGGCTTATGGTGCTGTGAAAACTGGACCAGCAGCACTGAAGTCCTTGCCATAATGGTGTTTGTTTTATTTGAAGGCTGAATTGAAGTATTGATCCTTGATACGTTACAGAAGTCCAACTTCTCCAAGTGTTGCAGGCAGTCATTTTTTTAAAAAAGAAATAGCTATATTGATACAATTTCCACCAGTAAAAACTACCTATTATAAATGTACAATTCAAGATTTTTCACAGGTTTATGGAGTTGTGCAGCCGTGCCTGTGATCCAGGTTTAGAACCTCACCCTCATACTCATTTACAGTCAGTGTTTTCAGCTCCAGCCCCAGAGAACCATGGAAGTGCTTCCTGTCTCTATAGTTGACCTGCCTTTTCGGGAAATACCATAATGTGAATCATATGATATATAATTCATATATGTTTTAAGGAATATATGTTATATATAATAGTAAATATTTCATATATTTTCCAGACTCATATAATATATATTTTCTTAGATGTGGCTGTTTTTACTTTGCATGATGGTTGACCCATATAACATTGTATTGGTAGTATCTGCCCTTTTATTGCCACATAGTATTCTAGTACTCATTGATAAAACAAATGAAGGGGAAGCTCTGCTAAGTTAAATGTAAATTAGGGATTTCTCTGCATGAAATGAAATCAGAGGCATTTTCACGTAGTGTTCAAAATACTGCCTAAGTGGCCCTAGCATCATTCTTTTCAGTTAATGAGAACCCCTCCAGCCCTCCTGCATGTCTGAGGGTACCTATTGATGTTCACAGCAAGCCACGTAGGGATTGGGGGTCATTCAGGTTGAAGGAACAGGGCAGCATTAGTCCCAAGGTGGGAGAGTACTTGACACGGTCCGACAGCACCAAGATGACTATGCGGCAGGAGGGACATAGAGGAGAGCAGTCAAAGCCAAGGTTAGAGAGGGCCAGGCAGGATAGAGTGTGGGCCAAATCCTATACGTAGGTCACTGTAGGGTGTTGGGCTTGTACTATATGAGTGGGTGGGAAGCCATTTGAGGGATTTGAGCAAAGGGTGACATGATCTGATTGTCATGTACTATGAAAGTACCACCCTGGCTGCTGTGCTGAGAATAAACGGAAGGAGGCAAGGGTGGAAGCAGCTGGACAGGCCCAACCAAGAGGCTTGAACAGTAAGAATAAAGGTAATCTACTTCTGGATGTGTTGTGAGGGCAGAGTTGACAGGCTGGCCATGAGACCTGAAAGAAAGAGAAATCAAGGATGACCATATGGGTTTTGGCTTGAGCAACTGGAAGGAAAGCTACAGAACTGGGGAAAGCTGTAGAAGGAACAGGTTTGCAGAGTGCAGGGGTTCGGCTTTAGGCACGTTCATTTGATTGCCAGTTAGACATTCTGGCGGTGGCAGAGATGTTAGAAAATCGGCAAAAGACAAGAGTAGACATTTCACCAAAGAGAATATACAGATGCCTAGGAGCCTTTGAAAAGATATTCCGCATCATTAGCCCTGAGGGAAGTGCATATTACTACCATGCGATGAGATGCTGCCACACACCCATCACAGTGGCCACAATGGAAAATACTGACAATAACTGACGAGAGTACAGAGCAGCTGGCATGCACCGCCAGAGGAATCACAAAATGTACAGTCACTGTGGAAAGTTGGGCAGTTTCTTAGAAAATTGCCATGTGACTCATCAGGCCCACCCCTGGGCATCTGTCCTAGAGAATGAAAACTCAGGTTTACACAAAAACCTGTACATGAATGTTCGTAGGGGCTTTAGTCAGAGTCTCCAAAACCTGGAAACAACCAAAATGCCCAACAGCACGTGACTGGATAGACAAATGGGAAGGTCCCTCCCCTGGAACTCTATTCAGCCACAAAACAACACACTGTTGCTACATGCAACAACTTGGAGAAATCTCAGAGGTACTTGCTGAGCGAAATCAGCCCATCTTGGAAGGTTATATGGTGTATAGTGCCTTTGAAAAGACAAAACTAGTGATGGAGAACAGATCAGTGGGTGCCAGGGTGTGGCTGTAAAGGGAGAACAGGAGGGCATGTTTTGGGGGTAATGGGTTTGTCTGTATCCTGATTGTGGTGGTGGTTACACAGATCTTCACATGTGTTAAAATTTATAGAACCAATCCCATCCACCCCCAGCAAAAGGTCACTTTTTACTGTGTGCTAATTTAAAAACTAAACTCCAAAAAAAAAAATTTAAGGAGCAGGAGGTTACTGGCTCTGATTGGATTGGAAATCGATGACCTAGAGAATCACATCCTACAAATGAGTTTGGAAGTGCTGTGCAGTGGTTCTTTTGGAGTCTGTGTTTGAAACTTGGGAAACCTGCGTATGTACTTAGTTTATGTTGATGTTCGTTTTTAGCCTAGGTCCCAGGTTTCAGAGGGCGGCAGCCAGGCTTGAGATTGGTTGTCTGGTGATGAGGATACAGGGTGTACCCCACAAAATTTCATGCTTGCCATCTGTGTGTTTTCTCTTCCTGATTCACTGGGTCAGTTTGTCTCTGGCTGGGTAGGAGAGTAAAACCAAACAGCTCTAAATAGAATTCTGAGTTCAGTCGTGTTCTTGTGAGCTTCTTGGCTTGGCCATGCTCACTGGGCCAGAGAGCCAATGTTAAATTAGGGAATCCTAACAAATCACAGCAAGATTCTTGATTGTTAAACAAGTATACCACGTTGGATGAGGTAGAATGATAAATCTTTGAGATTTATCTCAAGAGGTAAAGATGGCTGTTTTCTTTTAGACATCATCCAAAAAGAGTCCTATTATGTCACTCACTGTATTGATAAAATATCGGTAACTGCACACTTGCATGTATTAAGTGTTTACTGCACTGTGCCACTTTCATTATTTTAGGAAGTATTTCTTAAGAACCCACTATGTATCAAGCACTGTGCTTGGACTAGGGACGAAGTGGGAGACAACTGACACCTGTGACATGTACAGCAAAACAAATCACACCCACAGAATATGTATTGTGATTCTATTAATACAAAGTTTGGATGACAAGTGAGATGGTGATTCCTTTGAGGGGGGAGTGTTGGTATTGACAGGCAGGGTCAGAGGAGAGGCTTCTAGGTGCTAGGAACACTTGTCTTGACCTGGGTGATTTCACAGGGACATAGCTGTGTAAAAACTTAACCATCTGTACACTGTGTCATATGTGGGTTCCTCCTCCTGACAGCCCTATGGCTGTTGGAGAATGTGGTAGTGGGACGTGGCTGGTCTGTAGGGCAGATGCCACAGCGGGGGCTTCTTTCTGGCTGCAGAGTATCCAGGCAGGGAGCAGACTCATGCTTCCCTTGGGTTGATAGCATCTCTGGGCTGTCCCCGGCGCTGCCTCCCTGGCACCCGCATGAGGTTGCTGTCTCCATTGCCTTGGCTGCCATGCCCTTCTGACACGAGGAGCCTGGTCTGCGGTCCTTGGCTCCCCTTTTTTTGGAGTGGCACAGTCCTTGGAGATAACTATGCTGCTGGTCTTTGTCTTCAAGTGTATGTGCAAACCACCTTAGGCTTGGAAGACCTGGACACTTACTGGGGGCCCAGACAGTCCTCTGCTATCTCACTGTTCTTATGTTTTTGGTTTGTGTTCTGGTGCAGTCTGACCCTTCCTTCCTCAGATTGTTAACCTCTGTTTCTGCAGTATCACTAACCTCACTTTTAATTGTATTGTAAGATAAACGAAACACAAACATTTTAACCTTTTTTTGGAATATTAGTATTTTTTAAAAATTTTTAATGTTTTATGACTTATTTTTGAGAGAGAGAGAGACAAATTAATTGCAAGCAGAGGAGGGTCAGAGAGAGAGGGAGACACAGAATCTGAAGCAAGCTCCAGGCTCTGAGCTGTCAGCACAGAGCCTGACCTTGGGGCTTGAACTCAGGAACCATGAGATCATGACCTTAGCCAAAGTCAGATGCTTAACTGACTGAGCCACCCAGGCACCCCCGGAGTATTAGTATTTTTAAAGGATGAGCCCATCAAAACCCATTAATTGGTTCTTTTTGAAATTAGTATCTTAATCCCATTTATGTGTTTATTTAATTTGATAAACCAGAATTAGAACATTCCAAACAGAGACAGGAGGTTGCTGGTGGACCAGATGAATCTAATTGGAAAGCTCAGAGAAGGGAGTTTCCTAAGGAGAAGGGAGTTGCCTGGGGTTTCATGTCTCCCTGTTGTCTCCTGCTTTCTGGGAAGATGGTAGGAAGTCCAGCAGACCCGGCTCCTTTTGTTTCTCTGATCCCATGGTCACCCAGCCATCTTCCTGGTATCCTGGGTACAAATTTTAGGATGAATACATTCCTTGCATCATTTGGAGCTCACTGGTGTTTTAAGTGTTACATCGTGTTTCAGATCGCCATTTGCACTCCTGTTGGTAGCTTAGCTGTTACAAGGAGGATCCTGGGGCTCACTGATTTGGAGCTTCCCTAAAGCCATTTCTCCCTTTTGTTCTCTTTTTCTTCCTTCTTTTGGACAGGTCTGAAAGTGATGATTAAGTGTTCTTGCCTAGTCATTCTGGTCTAGAGTCAGGTTCCTATGATTCAGAAACCCGGGGTTAGCCCACTTAGTGTCACAGGCCCGTGTAAAGTCGCAAGGCTGTGTGTGGTACTTGAGCATTTAAAAAAGCGACAGTGTTGAGGCACCTGGGTGGCTCAGTCGGTTAAGCCTCTGGCTGTTGATTTTGGCCCAAGTCATGATCTCATGATTTGTGAGATGGAGCCCCACATTGGACTTTGTGCTGACAGTGCAGAGCCTGCTTGGGTTTCTCTCTCTCCGTCTCTCTCTACTTCTCCTCTGCTTGTGCTCTTTTTCAAAGTAAATAAGTAAACATTTAAAAAAATGTTAAAAAAAGTGACTGTGAATGCATTGATTGTTTCCCTAGCCAGGATGTTCCGACGGGTGCTTACCATCGTGCAGGCCCACTGCAAGCTGGGTTTGACCGCCACCCTCGTCCGGGAAGATGACAAAATTGTCGACTTAAATTTTCTGATTGGCCCCAAGCTCTACGAAGCCAATTGGATGGAGCTGCAGAACAATGGCTACATCGCCAAAGTCCAGTGTGCCGAGGTAGCTTTCCCCTTCCTGGTATGGTCTCGAGAGAGGGATTCCACCCATGGTTAAGGAGAAATGGTTCAGGTCCCCTCCCCATGGGCAGATACACAGTCAGGACTTGAGCAGAAGTGTTGCCACTTTGTACTGTTCCCTCAGTTCCCCTGTGAGGTGGGCAGTGTTCTACCCACTCCAAAGACTTGTGAAACAAAACCCCTTTCCAGGGGCACACAGTCAGTAAGTGCTCAAGTCGGGATGGTAATCCAGGCTAGTTTGACCTCCAAATCCACTCCTCCTTTTCCCTGGGAGTGAGCATCTCTGGATGGTCCTGCCCACCCTCACCTTTGAGGAGTTCCTGGGTGCTCCTGTGTGGGCCACCATCCAGGCCACCCCAGGGTCAAAGCCTCTTGGTTTTGGTGTCCCCAGAAGGCACCTGTGGCCTACATCATTTCTAAACACATTGGGAAACACATTGTCCCAGTCTTGTTCCACAGTGAATACCTGCACAGGTAAATGTTGAAAATACGCATTCAAAGGTAAGTCTTCTCAGAAGGAACAATTGCAAACATCCTTCCTGGCAACTTGAAATGACTGTCACTCACTGGCTAGGATCAGGTGGCCTCTGTCCCACAAGGGCAGAAGGGGGCCTCTTGGGTAACGGTGAGTGTGAGGAACCTGTGCAGGTAGACTTACTCTGCTGAAAACTTCCTTACCCTGTAGTTGCCTCTTCATAATCAACACGCATCCTACGAAACAGAGCATTGCCGGAATCTCTGAGGGCCTATTCCTCTCCAGTTGTGTCTCCCCTCTTCCAACAGGGGATTCACTGTCCCACGACAGAACTTGTCATCTTCTCCCTTTATTATTTAACCTCTTGTGTATATTTCCATCACCTACTTTGTTTAGCGTTGCCTTCAAAAAAAGTCTTCCTGTATATGAAAATAGAACCTAGTTTTGTGTGTTCTCGTATGACTTCTGTCCCTTGCTTGGTACTTTTATCCCTTGCGTAATGTATTACTTTTTTGATGATGCAGGTAGCTGTGCTCTGCAGTATTCCATTGTACAAATATACCACAACAGGATATATGATGAAATACTACACAGCACTAAAAATAATGTTGACAGACACTTGGGTTGCTAAGTTTGTCTTTGTAACAGCTTTATTGAGGTGTTAAGTTGATGTTTCATAACATCCACCTGTTGTAAGTAAGTAAATTCTGTGATTTTAGTCAGTGTAAAGAATTATGTAGCTGTCCTCACCCTCCAGTTTTGAATTGCATTTCCCACCACCCCGTCACCACCCCAGAAATTTCCCTCATGCCCATTTGCCATGAATCCCTGCTTCTGCTCCCAGCCCTAGGAAGCCACTGATTTATTCTTCATAAATTTGGAGCTTAGTGTTTTGTTTTTGTTTCTGTTTTTTTTGCTGTTGTGATAGTGTTGCCGCAAATATTTTTATACCTGTTTTCTGGAGCCTTGGGTCATTTTTTTCTAAAGCAGTGTTGTTTGTACTGTGGACTGTGGTCCCATAGTAGGCGGTGACATTACTTTATTGGGTCATTATCAGGAAAGAATAGAATCTACCAAAATGCATAAGTACATTAAGGGTAGATGTTGTTTTTTGTTTTTGTTCTTGAGTATATGTTGTTTAATACAACTGTGTTCATGCATATGAATGTTTAGTTTGTGGCCTAAAATGATTCAACTCTGAAGGCCACTGCTCTGGCAGATACACCCAGAGGTAGCATATCTAGGTCAAAGGCTGTGTGGCTGTTCTCTTCACTAGTTGTGTCCTAGAAAACACTGTTTTCCAAAGTATTGGACCGGCTGACACTCTTATCACGGGTGAGTGAGATTACTCCACATCTTCTGAGTGATGTGGAGTACATCATACTGAGTACATAATACTGAGTTTTATTTTCTTTTAATTGTTTGCTGACATACTAAGTATGAAAATGGTATTCCTTATGATCTTAATTTGTATTTTCCTGTTTACTAATGACCTTGAGTATTGCTTCCTATGTCTGTGGACCATTCATGTTCTGTGAAATGCACGATTTTAAAGATTTTACTGTGGAAAAAGAATTGCTTTGGCTATAAAGAACTAGAAATCCTAACGGAGTCATAACAGGACACAGCCCAGGGGGAACCAGAAAACAGTGGCAGCAAAACCTAAGAATTCGAGTTCAGGCCAGTGGTAGGCATGGAGCGACAGCAGCTGAGTCCACAGTGGTTGCAGCATGAAGAAATGGTCTGTGGTGATCACACAGAAGTGGCACTGGTCACACCCCAGAATTCAGAGCCTGTCAGGATAGGCTTTGTGGCCTGTTCAGTGCAAAGTTTCCAGAGGGTCATTTTTGTGTGTTCACAGCCTTGAGACCTTTAAAACCCATGGCACTTGAGTATATTTGTCTGAGTTTCCTTAAGCTTGCCAGCAGCCCATGCACAAGGGCCCAGCACAGAGGAGGCCCCAAAGAGTGTTCCTGTCATTCTTATTTGAAGGATCAAATTGTCTCAGATGTGACCAGTGGGACCCCTTCAGTCTGGCTCCTGTATGTATTTGACATGTCCCCATTCTTTGAGCACTTTCTTGCTTTCTGGCACAGCAAGGTATTTTAGGTTTATCTGGTACTTTCCCTACCTATTCTGGCCCTGGAAATCAGCCATTTCTCCAAGGTGCCCTTTTAGCAAAGAGTGGAATTTACAAACCAAGATCTAGGTGCTAGGTGTGTTCATTACTCCTAGGATGTCATTGCTAGGCTAATTCAACAGACAGAGCTAGGAGGTATGTGTGCGCTTCTCCATAGCAGTGCTGTGTGTAGACTTGTGTGTGGAGGTGTGGTCTAAACGGGAGGGATTACTTGGACCACTGGTTGAGAATCTGGTTTCCTTTACTTACTTGGAGCTGGTGTGAAAGTAATTCCCCAGATATCGATGCATTTAAAAATCTATGTGTTTGGGGTGCCTCGGTGGCTCAGTCGGTTGAACATCTGACCAGCTCAGGTCATGATCTCGAGGTTCGTGAGTTCAAGCCTCACATTGGACTTGCTGCTGTCAGTGCACAGCCTGCTTCAGATCCTCTGTCCCTCTCTCTCTCTGCCCCTGCCCTGCTGTGCTCTCTTGAAAATAAATAAAACATTAATAATAATAGTAATAATAATAATTATTATTATATCTGTGTGTTAAGAGATAAATATGAGAGTGTCCTGGTTCAACATTAGGTACTTGATTTTGTTTTGATTTGTTTTAAAGCTAGTTCTGCTAAATTAATGGTCTTTAAAAGTTTCCAGTTGTGTGATGTTTAAATTTGCAAACTGACCCTTGATTCTTACTGTGTCGCAGGTTTGGTGCCCGATGTCTCCTGAGTTTTACCGGGAGTATGTGGCAATCAAAACCAAGAAACGAATCTTGCTGTATACCATGAACCCCAACAAATTCAGATCTTGCCAGTTTCTGATCAAGTTTCATGAAAGGAGGAATGACAAGATTATTGTCTTTGCCGACAATGTGTTTGCCCTGAAAGAATATGCCATTAGGCTGAACAAGTAAGAAGTGAAGAGTTGGAGTTGCCCCAAGGCAGCTTAATCTTCCCCCAAACACGAGTACAGAAGGTGCCTGGTTTTCCTTCTTTGCCTCTCAAAGTTCTCTTAGGGTCTGAAGGTCTGGTTCTGCAGCAGCCTGGTCACCCTCAGCCCAGGGGTCAGGGGCCAGAGTCATGCTGCTTTGGTGGGGCTCCATCTATGAGCTGGGCTCCGAAGGTGGGCACAAGTTGGTATCTGGAATGGCAGGCCGAGTGAGCACTCTGGTGGAGCTGAGTTCAGACTGTACAGGGGCCAGGAAGGCAAGGCTGGCTGGGCCAGCATCCCAGCCAGCCCTGCATCTAGACAGAGCTTCTCAGGAAACACCAGCGGCATCCTCAGTGGCCCCTAGTCCCACCTGGATGCTGTGTTAGCACTGCTCGTGTAGACACTAAGCTTAGATTGAGGGACGTGGATTCAGGAAAAAGCACAGTCCAGAAACAAGGAAAAATGTGAAGGAGGAAATCCTGAAGAGAGTGGTGACCAGAACCTTGGCTGAGGGTCTATAGCCCCTCATTTTTATGGGCCTCCCTCTGATATTCTTGCATGGTGGAGGGCTTCCCGGGAGGGAGCAACCTTGCAAGAATTCCTTTTCCCACTGATGTTAATTGGGGGGTGATTCTGTGGTCCTCCTAACACACCTCATTCTTCTTTAGACCCTATATCTATGGTCCTACATCCCAGGGAGAGAGGATGCAGATTCTCCAGAATTTCAAGCACAACCCCAAAATCAACACCATCTTCATATCCAAGGTCTGTGTGCCCTGCAGGGTGGTGGTGAGGCCTCAGCACCCCCAGGGCTAGAGGGGACACTGGGTGATTGCGAGGGCCATGAATTCATGTTTGTTGAAGGGACGTCATGTGTCACTTCTCATTCCCATGTTTCCAGTGTCTGGTGACAGGAATGCTTTCTGATGGGTAGCAGAAGGAGCAGTTGTGGGGTTGAATGTGTTGTGGACAATTTATAAAGTCTCTTTGCTTGACTGAGGTTTTCCCCACTTCTTTTGGGGATATAGGAATTTTAAATTGTATTTTCTCTATCCCAGGGGAAAATTTTCATTACCTATTCTGGCAGAAGTGGACATTTAGATGAGGTTCTCTTTGTGGAGTTTTTGCTTCCTGTGGGCTGTGGGCAACCTTCATCCTGGCTGTTCTTGTGCCGTGGTGTGGTGGGCGGTGGATGTAGGCACGGTGCGAATGCACAAAGGCCCAGCTCGGTGATACTGTTAGAAGCTGTGGCCCAACAGTGTAGAGCAGGCATTCAGATTAGAACAGGCCCAAAGCTCAAAATAAATGCGGTTTGCCAATGAAGTTGATCACAGCTGGGTTAGTAAGTACCACACTTAGATGTGTGCTGGGAACCTCCATGGTTGGAACCCTCAAGCCAAGGCCGCTACCCAGACCAGATCCAGCCTGGTGTGGGCAGTGGACCCTGACAGGTCCTGTGTCCCACATGTGCTGATGGTTTCATTGGCCTCCAGTCACGAGTGTAGATGGTTTTGTGCAGACGTGTTTCTGTAGCAAAAAAGAAGAGTAATCCTTTACAAAGAATCTCTGTCGATAGGCCCTCTTGTCTCTGGTCCCTAGCAGCCTGGCCTGGGAGCATAAATGAGATGGCCGGTGGGGACTGGGAGTCCTGACCCGCTTCTTTAGGACAGCTCTCAGGAGAGTTCACAGAAGGTCCTAGAGGCCTGCCTGCATCCACAGGACCCCGGTACAGAGGGAAGAGGATGGGTTTGTCTCTCTCAATTATCTTTAGAGCTTATTTAAATTCCAGGCCAATTGATTGTTTTCTTTTTGTCCCAGATAAAAAAAAAAAAAAAATTTGTCACACTCAACGCTGTTTCATTTCTGTAGGTGGGTGACACATCGTTTGATCTGCCAGAAGCAAATGTTCTCATTCAGATCTCATCTCATGGTGGCTCCCGGCGGCAGGAGGCCCAGAGGCTGGGGCGAGTGCTCCGAGCCAAAAAAGGTAAAGGCGGCCTTACGCCTTCTGCTCCAGCAAGTCTTTCCTTTTGAGCCACTTGGACTCGGAAGAGGGTAGGGCTGCGCTGCC
This sequence comes from Panthera uncia, assembly GCF_023721935.1. NCBI lineage: Eukaryota > Metazoa > Chordata > Mammalia > Carnivora > Felidae > Panthera > Panthera uncia. Next base: position 108,166,746 of record NW_026057584.1, on the reverse strand, counting down.
TGCGTGCCCGTGGTGGTGAGCAGGCACCCCGGGACCCCGGCTAAGTAGATGCCGCAGGGAGGGGTCCCAAAGCAACGACCAAGATCAGCGTGGCTTGTGTTCTTTCTCTGGCCTCGGAGTTCCTACGTGGGCGTTCTCCGTGGCAGCTGCCTGCTCCGCGTTGGGTGTCCTCTAAGCCGAGCTGTCGCATTGGTAGGCCATCGGGGGCCAGGGAAGCAGTGTGAATGTGCAGTGCTGTGGACATAAAAGGCAGGAAGCAGAGCTGGGCCGCCAGTGCCGTGTGGGAGCTAGAACTGAACCCTGGGCCTTGAGTCAGGAGTTGGGGAGGGCTTTGGAAAGAGCAGCTCGGGCAGCCACACGGGGATACTTCACGCGCACCCTGTGAAGAGTCCTGCCTTGGGCGGCAGCTCGCAGCAGGGGTGTCGTGCTTAGTGAATGAGGGTGCAAGGCCGGAGTCTCTGCTTGTTACCTGTGGTGAGAGGGCCCTGACCCTAACGGTGGGTGTGGCAGGGACTGACACTTAGAATGGCTGCGTCTCTCCTCCTGGGACCAGGCATGCCCTAAGACCAGGATACAGGCCCTGTCCTCAGGGAATTTGCTTTCCTTAGGGGCAGCTGGACTGCTAGGGTGACTGGAAACAAGGGTAGAGGCATATGTTGGAATCGTACTGTTGTAGAATGTGTTTAAGAGGCGGCTGATTGTATTTAAACTGGAGACAGGGCATGTTAGTAGAAATAGCATGAACTTGAGCACCAGACCACCCTGGTGACCTTGGGCAGGTAGTTTGCCGGTCTGAGCCTTGCTTTCCCATCCAGAGTGGGAGTGACAGTCCTCTTGAAGGACTCTTGAAGGACTCTTGTGAGGAGGGAGCCATATATAATAGAACAGTGTAAAAGGCTGCTGGAGAAACGATAGCTTTTATAAATTGACAGGAATATCATCTGGCTAGTATATGTGAATGTATCTCATTAACTTAATGCCTTACCCATTACCTCCCCCCAAAAGAAACAAATCTAATTTTAAAGCCCCTTTGAATTTGAGTAGAATTTGTTTTTTTAAAAATACTATTTGATGCAACGTATTTGGCTGCTACCTTTGCATCTGTGAGCTCTTGTAAGACTAAGAAACAATTGAATTCAGAGGCAGTACACAGATATTGAACCTGCTGACATTTGGACTGTGAAGCAAAATGTGCAGATTTTCCAGAAGGATCAGGTTTTACAGGCTTCAGTATTTTCTGTCCTAGTTTCTGTGATCATTCTTCTGCTCTAGGTTTTGTTTCTGACCTGGGATTTTGTTTTTTTGGGTTTTTTTTTCTTTTTTTTTTTCAAGCAACTTTATTGAGACAGAATTCACAAACCATATAGTCGGTCCACTGGAAGTGTATAGTTCATTAATTTGTTGTTTCTTAATGTTTATTCTTGAGAGAGAGATACAGAGAGTGAATGAGAGCAGGGAAGGGGTAGAGAGAGAAGGGGACAGAGGATCCGAAGTGGGCTCTGAGCTAACAGCAGAGAGTCCAACGTGGGACTCGAACTCACAAACTGTGAGGTCATGACCTGAGCTGAAGTCAGACACTTTGACTGAGCCACCCAGGTGCCCCAGTTCATTGGTTCTTTTTTTTTTTAAAACGTTTATTTTTGAGGAGGAGACAGGGTGTGAGTGGGCAAGGGGCAGAGAGAGAGGGAGACACAGAATCTGAAGCAGGTTCCAGGTTCCGAGCTGTCAGCACAGAGCCTGACACAGGGCTTGAGCCCATGAACCTTGAGATCACGACCTGAGCTGAAGTTGTACGCTTAACCAACTGAGCCACCCAGGCGCCCCCATTGGTTCTTAATATAATTGCAAAGTGTATAACCATCACCACAGTCTGTGTTTAGAATATTCTCATCTCTCCAGGAAAGAAACCCTTTCCCATTGGCAGTAACTCTTCCTTTCTTCTTGCCTCCCAGCCTCACCTGCAGGCAATCATGACTATTTTTACCTTGATAATTGTGCTCATTCTAGACATTTCATATGTATGGAATCATGCAGTCTGGGTCTTCTGTGACTGCCTTTTTCACTAGCATGATGTTTTCACAAGAATCATCTTTATTGTAGTATGTATCAGTATTTCCTTCCTTTTTAATGCTGAATAATATTCCATTGTGTGTCTTATTTATTCGTTCTTCTATTGACAAACACTTGGGTTGTTTCCACTTTTGGCTCTTAGGAATACTGCTGCTATGAAAGTCATGTGCAAATTTGTGTGGGTGTATGTTTTCAGGTCTGTTGGGTATAACTAGGAGTAGATTGTTGAGTCATGTGGTAACTCTGTTGAACATCTTAATAAACTACCAGACTATCCTCCAGAACGGCTGCACCATTTGATACTCTTAGCAGCAATGTGTGAGGAATCCAGTTTCTCTACATCCTTGACAATAGCTGTAATAACCTTTCTTTAAAACTTTTTTTTATTTAAATGTTTGTTTATTTTTGAGAGAGAGAGGGAGAGAGAGAGCATGTGCAAGTTGGGGAGGGGCAGAGAGAGGGAGACAGAATCCCAAGCAGGCCCCAGGCTCCAAGCTGTCAGCACAGAGCCCACCGTGGGGCTCGAACTCATGAACCATGAGATCATGACCTGAGCCACGTCAGACGCTTAAACCTTCTGAGCCACACAGGCACCCTGATCTTTTTTGATTCTAGCCATCCTAGGGAGTGGCAGGTGGTACCTCATTGTGGTTGTGGTTTGCATTTTCCTGATGACTAATATGTTCAATGCTTTTCATGGGCTCATTGGTCATTTGTATATTTTCTTTGGAGAAAGGTCTGTTCAGGGGCACGTGGGTGGCTTAGTTAAGCCTCCGACTCTTAATTTCATCTCAGGTAATGATCTTGTGGTTCATGGGTTCAAGCCCCACATTGGGCTTTCTGCTATCAGTGCAGAGTCTGCTTAGGATTCTCTCTCCCTCTCTCTCTGCCCCTCCCCTGCTTGAACTCTTTCTCTCTCTCTCTCTCTCAAAATAAATAAATAAACAAACAATTAAAATTTCTTTAAAAAGAAATGGCAGTTCAGATCCTTTGCTCTTCTTATAATTGGGTCATTTGTCTTTTCATTATTGGCTTGTAATAGTTCTTTATATAGTCCAGATATAAATTCCTTATCAGATACATGCTCTGTAAATATTTTCTCCCATTCTGTGGGTTGTTTTTTCACTTTCTTAATGGTGTTCTTTAACCAAACATTTTTAATTTTGATGAAGTAAGTGCCCACATAGAGTCCAGGCCATTAGCCCCTTGACTGCAAAGCTCTCCCACTGCATTGTTGTTGACCCTTGAACTGTAGTTTGAGCTGTGGGGGTTTTTTTGGATAACTCCAGTACTGGGAGTGTACTTTTGTTCACGATTTTCTTAATAATGTGTTCTTTTTCTGGTTTACTTTATACTAAAAATAGTATGTAATATGTATAACATGCAAAATACGTATTCATCAAGTATTCCATATTACTGGTAAGCCTTCTGGTCAGCAGTAGGCTATTAGTAGTTAAGTTTTGGGGGAATTAGATGTTATGTGGGTTTTCAGCTCTGCAGGGTTAGGGGTTCAGCGCCCTAACTCTCACATTGTGCGGGGTCAGCATACTTTTGAGCCCTGGAGCCTTGCTTCCAGGCATCGTAACAGCTAATGTTGTCCTTTTTCCTTCCCTCTCTCTTTTTATATATGTTACATATGTGCGCGCGCGCGCGTGTGTGTGTGTGTGTGTGTGTGTGTGTATGAAATAATAATATATGTAAATAGTATTAATTATAAAAAATATATTTTATTTATGTTTATATATTACATATATAATATTAATTATTATATGTATATATTTTATTAATTACATCCAAGTTAGCTAGCATATAGTGCAACAATGATTTCAGGAGTAGATTCCAGTGATTCATCCCCTATGTATAACCCCAGTGCTCATCCCAACAAGTGTCCTCCTTAATGCCCCTTGTCCATTTAGCCCATCGCCCCTCCCACAGCCCCTCCAGCAACCTTCTGTGTGTTCTGTATATTTAATAATCTTTTACGTTTTGTCCCCCTCCCTGTTTTTATTTTTGCTTCCCTTCCCTTATGTTCACCTGTTTTGTATCTTAAATTCCACATGAGTGAAGTCATATGATGTTTGTCTTTTCCTTGCCTCCCTTAAGGAATGGTGGCAGAGGAGTACAATGCCTTCTTCTACTCGTTGGTGTCCCAGGACACACAGGAAATGGCTTACTCAACCAAGCGGCAGAGGTTCTTGGTAGACCAGGGTTATAGCTTTAAGGTATGTATTCATTAAATGCGTGGTGAGAATAGAACCGAGGCTTGCTTTGTGCCCGCATCTCCAGGAGAAGGGGGAGCCGCCATCAGCACCACTGGGGGACAGCCTAGGCAGGCACAGAGCATGAGGGCATTGGAAACCCCGCCTCACGTTCCCTGTATCTCTGCATGAATTGCCAGGGACTTTGAGGGAAAATATCGTGCAGGATCCCTTCCTGCCCGGCCTTCCCACAGTGAATGGTTAAAGAATGGGGCCTCCGAAGTGGGGGGTCTGGAGTGTCTACTTGTTCAGATTTTACAGTTGTCTTGGAAGAAGAATGTTAGCTGTCAGCAGGAAGATGTGCTTCCTGGCAGGACTCGGGACACCTCAGAGCTACGGCCGTCACTGTGCCACCCTGAGCCCCTTGGGATTACTTTCCTGCATCAGCAGTGGCTGTCCACTGGAGCTCAGGGTTTCCCAAGTTGTTCACACACCTGATTTGTGATACAAGGTCGGCTCCAATGGGGCGCCCCACCGGGTGCTGGGCGAGCTGTGCTGTCAGTCAGCCTCAGGGGCCTCACGGCACAGGTGTCCATGCGCTATGAACCCACGGTTGTGCAGTTTGGGAGGTGCTAACGTTTTGGCTGACTTCCACCGGCTGCCATGTTTGTGTTCTCTTCTGTTGACACAGGTGGAAAGGTTATGTCACGATTTTGTGCCCCTAAAGGTTTTTGTTTGTGGGGGTGGATGGAGGGTGCTGGAAGCTGGGGACTAAAAGGACACCCCTAGAACATGTAGGTTCCCAGATTCTTGGTTCTCAGAAGACTGCAGGCTGCCTTTTCAGATCCTTTCGCTTGTGTCTTTTTCAGGTTGGCCAGCTTCTGTCATTAACCGTAGATAAGAGGTCAGGGTCGTCTGACCCCTCCTTTTTTAGCTGGAAGCAGTGACAGTTTCAGATTTCTCATGCTGGGCTAGAGGATAGGATGCTTGACCGTATTTTGAAGGATTTGCATTATGACCTTTTTATGTGTCTATGAAAAGTAGGTGGTGATAGTAACATTCATACGTCCTGATCCCTGGAGAGTCCAGTGAGAGAACATGTGCCAAATCAGGTCATGTCCTGGGCTTTTTGGAAGGTGCCCTTGGCAGAAAGGCACCTGGACCTGCGATTGTCTGCTGGTCGGAGGGGCCTTTGCCCCACTTGCCTTCAGAGCTGCCTGCTGAGGGAAGCCCGGTTAGAGCTCCTGCGATCATGACCCTGGACTTCCCAGAGGGGTGGTCAGGCCAGGGCAGAAACGCCCGATGTTTATGCTCTGGGCCTGTGGCCCCCTGACGGGCTCAGCCAGATCCCTACTTCTAGGCCTTTTCTTCTCATTAAAATTATGAGAAGATTTAGTGGGGGGTGGGGTGGGGCGGGGAGATTTCTCTACGTCATCAGTCCTGGCTTTCTTCAGGGATTGGTAGGCCTCATAGTGAGTCACCTCCAAAGAAGGGAAAACCACATCTCTACATGCTGTTCTCTTGCTGTCTTAGAAGAAAGTGCTGCAAACCCACCTTGACATGCTCTCATTTCTTTTTTTTTTTTAATGTTTTTACTTATTTTTGAGACAGAGACAGAGCATGAGCAGGGGAGGGGCAGAGAGAGAGGGAGACACAGAATCTGAAGCAGGCTCCAGGCTCTGAGCTGTCAGCACAGAGCCTGACACGGAACTCGAACTCACAGACTGAGATCATGACCTGAGCCGAAGTCAGAGGCTCAACCGACTAAGCCATCCAGGCACCCCGACATGCTCTCATTTCTAAGTGCCGTCCTGCTGGAAGTCCTATGGGCCAAGCCCAGGGGGCTGAAGACCCTTCCTGAGGGCGGCAGGCTGTGCCCTCCATCTTTGGTCCCTTCCTTTACCTGGTGCAAGGTGGAATACTGCCATGGGGGCGCATTAGAGTTGTCAAGGTCCCGTTGGTTGTCTGTAAGTGATTATGGATTTGCTGTTCTGGGAGTAGGTTTCTCTGGAATTTCCTTCCCATCTCTTGCCCCGCAGTCATCAGTTAAGCTCCCTGTTACAGATGGCTCTGAAGCTGGTCTCTGCAATGCCAGAGAGGAGCTCTCCGTTTTTAGCCACCTGCTCAGCTGGGTCCGAGGGAGGCAAAACAGAAGGGGCCATGTGGCCTGCTGATTTCGGCTTTATAGGTGATCACAAAGCTGGCTGGTATGGAGGAAGAAGAGCTGGCATTTTCCACGAGGGAAGAGCAACAACAGCTCCTACAGAAGGTCCTGGCAGCCACTGACCTGGATGCAGAGGAAGAGGTGGTGGCAGGAGAATTTGGCTCCAGGTCCAGCCAGGTGAGTGAGTGGGTGACGCCCCACCTGCCAGTTCTCCCAAAAGACAGAGTTCTTATGCGCCCGCATGCACTGCGTCCCTTGTGCATGTGTGCGTGTGCACCTGTGCGACCTCCATAAAGACTTGGAAAGACCAGGAAGCTGTGGAGAAGAGAATAACAGAAATTGCCCCCGTTAACCTTTCGGTGCATCCTTCCTTCTGGACACGCTGTTTCATGTGGCCACGCCCATAGTCTGTGGCTGGCCCCCTGCTCTGTGCACAGAATGGGGGAGCCCAGGATGGCAAATGTGGCCCCAGGCCGGCTCCCAGGTGGCTGCAGGAGGGGGTGTTGCAGGCCTGGGCCCGCCGTCCAGGGCCTTGCACAGGCCAATTCAACTCTGGCTTCCTCCTCAGTAATAGAGCTAAGCCGTCCAGCTTAGGTGGGTCTAGTCCAGTAAGCTGTCCAGTAAGGTGGGTCTAAGGATCCTCTCCCAGCTAGTTTCAGTATTTATCTTGAAAAATGTGGAGTTCTCTCTGTCTCTCTGTCTCTCTGTCTCTCTCTCTCACATTATAAAAAGAAAATTTAAATTAAAAAAAATTAAAAAGGAGCACCTGGGTGGCTGGGTTGGTTGAGCGTCTGACTTTTTATTTTAGCTCAAGTCAAAGCCCCATAGAGGCTTCACACTGAGCTTGGAGCCTGCTTGAGATTCTCTGTCCCCCCCGCCCCTCTCCTCAGCTAGTGCTCTGTCTCTGCCTCTAAAATAAAATTAATTAAAATATGTAGAGTTCTCTGAAAATAGTGAACTTTCCATTTATTCTACAAATAGTTACTGAATGCCTGCCTGTGCCCAGTCCTATATAATATGGTATAACTAATGAAAGTACCATTATGGGGCATTCTTATCCGGCTCTTCCAAGAGAAAAGTACGGTGTAGTCAGGTACATTGGAAACTATATTGATGTTAGAGCTAAGAAGTGAGCAGTGGTTGGGGTGAAGGAAGAAATACACTGTCCCCCGGGGAGGTGCTGCCCTTCCTCTAGCCTGAGACTGGGGGACCAGACCAGCTCGGAGGTGTCTGAGCCTTCCCTCATGGATGCTTGCCTCTCACTGTGTCCTTGGAATGCCTGGTCAATGCCACCAACCAGGGAGTCACCTAAGGTCAGGTTGGCATTGCTTGGTGCCTGTATGTCCCCAGGCTTGTAATCTGGTGCAAGTGGTGTGCAAGGCTCTGGGTCAAACCCTGCCTGTGTGATTTCTGTTCACACCATGTATGTCAAGACAGATGTGGCTGTCCCCATTTTATAGATGAGTTCATTGAGGTGCAGACATTCAGTATTTGTCCACAGTGAGAGGTAGATCCAAGATTCAAGCCCAGGGCTTTCTGGCTTTCCATTTGATTCAAAACCTTATGGTGGAGTCTTGAGCTGTTGGGGGACCACTGTTCTCACTGTTGAAAAATTCTGTTCATAAATTGTTAGTAAGAGAGGCAGAATAGCATTATGGTTAAGAATAGGGAATCTGAAGCTGGCTGCCAGAGTTGAAATCCCGTCTCTTTAAGAGCTGTGTAATCTTGGACAAGTTACTTAATCTCTCTGTGCCTCAGTTTCTTCATCTGTAAAATGAGGATTATAATGATTGGGAGGATTAGATGAGTTAATAACATGTAAATGCATGTGAACTGTTTAGTATAATGCCTGAGACATAGTAAGTAGTCAATAAATGTTCCAAAAAAAATATTAAAAACTTTGAAAAACTTACTACAATTATAAATGTTCTAAAAGGAGTGTCTTTCCCCTTGTAAACTAACCTTGGGCTGGGTTCTCCTGCAGGTGTCTCGGCGCTTTGGCACAATGAGTTCTATGTCTGGGGCCGACGACACCGTGTACATGGAGTACCACTCGTCACGGGGCAAGACTTCCACGAAGCACGTGCACCCACTCTTCAAGCGATTCAGGAAATGATGGCCACACGGTCACCCAGGTCAAGCCAGGGTGCTCAGCACCACCGCTGGAGAGGGATTTTCCGTACCATAATCTTTCCTCTGTCATTGGCCAACATGATCTAGATGCAGTGTTTGTTAACTGTGTTGAGGAAAATGCATTGAGAGCTTGGCTCTGTCTTTGTGAATCATCCAGGTCTTTTTGAAAAAGTTGGGAGACTATATTTTTGGGGGTTCCTAGACCATTTTCCAATCTTGGGGAGTGGTCATTCCTGTATATAAATCTTTGTAATGTTTAAGGTGTATAAATGGAACATTTAACAACTCTTTTTTTTTTTTTTTACGTTTATTTATTTTGAGAGAGTGCATGAGCGAGAGCAGGGGAGGGGCAAAGAGAGAGAGAGAGAGAGAGAGAGGAAGAGGAGAGAGAGAATCCCAAGCAGGCTCCATGCTCACAACCTGAGCCGAAATCAGGAGTCAGATGCTTGGCCGACTCAGCCACCCAGGCGTCTCAAGCACTCTTTATTACAGGTGTTCTTATGCCTTGTCACAGGCAGGGGCTACGTCTAGGTGACAAACCTCCATCAAGGCCCCCTTTGTAGTAGGCACCAGGGAGTAAAATGGGGCACATCCCTGAGGAGCTACTGGGAGACACATCCCAAGATACAGAAGACTTGCTACTTGGTGTTGAGGTGTTGACAGGGGAGAGGCCCAGAGAGAGGGAGGAGCTCACGTGGGCTGCAGTGCTGCCTGGTCACTGTTTGGCCTCTGTGCCTTCCACGCTCGGCGCCCCTGTGTGCAGGTCCTGTAGGTCACTCGGGGGCCATCACATGTTTAGGGAGCCACCGTGCACATGGCTTCTCTGGTGGGTCTCTTATTTCTCTCCCAGATCCACTTTTGATATTGTTGGTAGGCTGGATTCCTCTTCTAATAGCAGTTTTTATTTTAATTTTAATGTAATGTAATTTATTTTATTTTATTTTTATTTTTATGTTATGTTGCTATTTTTAATTTACATCCAGGTTAGCATATATAGTACAATAACAATTTCAGGAGTAGTTCCAGTGATTCATTCCCTATGTATAACACCCGGTGCTCATCCCAACAAGTGCCCTCCTTAATGCCCCTTGTCCATTTAGCTCATCCCCCCACCCACACCCCCTCCAGTAGTCCTCAGTTTTGCATTTTAAGAGTGTCTTATGGTTTGTCCCCCTCCTTATTTTTATACCTCTTCTTATAGCAGTTTAATCCCCTTGGGTCTTTAATTGCTAGTTCCTTTCTTCTGAGAAATGTCTTCTCTCTTGTTCCTGGTATGAAAGAAAAGCAGGAAGGACAAAAAAAGCAGGATTGTTCCATTAAAAAGACACACACACAAGGCATGCATAGGTCATGAAGAAAAACTTGTTAATTTGAGAAGGAGGTTCATCCTAATAGGTGACAGTGCTCACCTCTGGGAAGTGTTGAAATCCTGTGCTACAAAAGGCCTCTAAATTAGGAGTCCCTGTCCGGCCTCCGGCTCAGCAGCAGCGCTCTTTGCTGTGGCTGCTCTGTGAAGCGGCTGCAGGCCGGGCCTGGGAAGACCGTACGTCTTTGGTCAGGAGTGCTTTGAAGCGAGAGCCACCTTTCCGGATTTCCGCTTTTCTGAGCTGACCTTTTGGGGACAAACACTCATAGTCTGGTCAGCAGCCAACTGCTCTGCGCAAACCCCAGAAATGGCCCATAGCAGCCAGACATGAGGCCTGGGCTCAGGCCTGTGTGTGCCGAGGCCTGTACACCTACTAATTACTCACCCTGATGGGCTGGCACCCAGATGTCTCAAACCTGATCATCAAACCTGAATGCCTATTATTTCCAAATTCTCTCTGGTCACACCTTTATGCTTGAGATACTCGACTGATACCAAGCACTTCTTGTATTTGCACATTTCTGTCCTTGGTGCTCACTGTTTTCTTGTTCTGTAACATGTCTACTGGTAATGTGGACCTTGACCCCAAGCCCTGTGATCCTGGAAAACGGGGACTGTTAAAAGGAATCCATCCTTTATGTTCTGGAAAACTGCTTACAGCAGAGAACCACCCTTCCACACATGATATAGACAAGACTTGTCTTGTTTACCCTTTGTTTACCTGTGACAAGGCCAGACACATCTTCCACACTCCCATTTTTTGCCTCCGCTGTGCTATGTCCTAATTTATGGTGGTGTTTTTCTTTGTTTTTTACGTGTCTGAACTCTGTCTGTTCCTCCGTAACTGGTGTATGGCAGGTGCCCAGGGAGTACTGAATGGGATTCTGAAAAGTGTTTATGGACTTTAGAAAAGTTAAAAAAAAAAAAAAAATCCTTGAGAACTTTAAAAAAGGGTTCATGTTCGTGGACTTAAAAGTAACACTGTGACCCTGCCTGCTTGTGCCCTGAGGGGAGTTGTGAGTGAACTACCTACTGGCAACTACCTATGCTGCTGTGCCTTCCTCCTGCCTTTGCCCTGAGCCAGCTCTCACAGCCCCAGGAAATGGGATTCGCAGGACAAAACTGGAGAGGACAGCTGCACAAAGAACTAGAGAGGTTTGCTTAGGGTTCCCTGACCTTCCACTGACCACTGGTCAGCATACGCGTATAAGGAACCACATGAATGGGTTGGGGGAGCTTTACCCAGGACCTGGTTGTTCCTGTTCCCATCAGCCAGGGTGAGAAACCTCATAATCACAGGGCATGTAGTAGAACATTCAGCCAGGCTCTGCCTCAGTAGTGTGTGAAGTTACACCCAAATTCACACTTCCTCCATCCTAACAAAGTTTAAAACCGAGACCCAAAATGATCAAAGTGCACATACTTAACGGCAATCCGAGAACAAAGCTAATTGTTGCAATACAAAAATACCTTGCAACTGATAAAACTCATGATGTCTGACATCCAATCAGAACCTACCAGGCAAGCAAAGAGCAAATAAAATAGCATCCCTAATGAAAAGGAAAATAAAATGGATCCAGAAATGACCCAGATGATACAATTAGGACACAGGCCATTAAAAGTTGTAACTGTACTCCAGATGCTGGCAAAGCCAGAAGAAAGATGGAATGTGTTAACACAAGATATAAAAATCCAATAGCAGGGCGCTAGGGTGGCTCAGTTGGTTAGGCGCCCGACTTTGGGTCAGGTCATGATCTCACGGTTTGTGAGTTCAAGCCCCACATTGGGCTCTGTGCTGACAGCTCAGAGCCTGGAGCCTGCTTTGGATTCTGTGTCTCCCTCTCTCTGCCCCTCCTCCACTCACGCCATCTCTCTTTCTCTCTCAAAAATAAAACAAAATCCCATGGAAAACTTATAGAGATTAAAACTACAGTGTCTAAAATGAAAAAACAAAAAAAAACTATGGATGTAATCAATCCCCTCCCTTAAATGTGAGCTGGAAGTAGACTTGCTTCTAATGGAAAAAATCCATCAAAAGAGATGGCTGTTGCTTCCAAGATCAGGTGACAAAAGACTTTGACTTTTTCTTGTTCCCGTACTGTCTGGCACCTCTTGGTTGTTTGCTCTGACCAAGCGAGCTGCTCCTTGGAGAGTTCCACATGGCATGGAACTGAGTGGGGAGGTCAGTGGAGGGACTCGGTCCAGTAGGCCATGAGGGACTGAATCCTACCAACCACCATATGAGTGAGCTTGGAAATGGATCCTCCACCAGTCGAGCCTTGAGATGACCACAGCCCTAACCTACCCCTGATGGCACCCCGTGAGAGACCCCGAGCCAGAGGACCCAGCTAAGGCCCTGGATTCCTGAGGTACAGAAACTATGAGCTAGTAAATGTCATTTGAAGCTGCTGAATTTTAAATTTAAAAAATTTCCTATTGGTTACATATCTTTTTTTAATGTTTATTTTTGAGAGAGAGAGACACAGAGTGCGAGCAGAGGACAGGCAGAGAGAGAGGGAGACAGAATCCAAAGCAGGTTCCAGGCTCCGAGTTGTCAGCACAGAGCCTGACACGGGGGCTTGGACCCACTGACCGCGAGATCGTGACCTGAAACTAGGTATTGGGGGGTCTCTTACATGGTGGCAAAACTTAGTGGCACTATCAACAGGTTTTGTGGAGAGCAGGACGTTCTAACGAACTTTGTGATCTAGGCTTGCAAGATTTGCAAGCAGTGTTCAAGGTGCCGCCTGATTTCTTCTTGCTGCTGAAGTAGTAAAATGCAAATGGAGGGCAGAACTGTTTTTAAAAAGGAGCCATTTCTTGATGGTTTAAAAAATTCTCAGCCTCTCCCAACTGCAGCTGACAACTAAAACAGTGCGATTATTGGAGATCAGATGTTGTGGAAGGAAAGATTGGTGCACTTGAAAACACATTAATTTAAATGAAATGAAACAAAAAAAAAAGACTGAAACAAAATGAGCAGAGCCATTAGTGAGCTGTGGGGCAACTTCAGGTGGCCGGATATGCGTGTGTTTGGAATCCTTGAAGCAGAAGAGGAAGAAGGGAAGATAGGAAAAAAAAAAAAAGGGTTGGAAAAAAAATGGCTGAAATTTTTCTAAGCTTGATGAAAACTGTAAGCCCCCAGTTCCAAGAAACAAAATGAACTCCAAGCACAGGAAATAACACCAAGGATACATCAAAAGCAAATTGCTTAAAACCAGCGATAAAGAGAAAATCAAAAAGGAACCAGAATACATTTTGTGTACAGGGAACATGGATAAAGGTATCAGCAGAAAGAATTCATCACTAGCTGACCTGCCTCTGAGTCAGGTTTAAGGAAGTTCTTTCTTTTTTTAAGTTTATTTATTTATTTTGAGAGAGACAGGGACAGCGTGAGTGGGGGAGGGAGAGAGAGAATCCCCAGCAGGCTCCACACTGTCAGCACAGAGCCCAATGCGGGGCTTGAACTCATGAAATCACGAGGTCATGACTGCAAACGACATTGGTAAATAGAAAAGATTTTCTTATTATTCACATTTCTTTTTGTAAAGAATTTATTGCCGAGTTCTGGAAAGATGGATCATGGTCATTCTTGCACAACAACATGACTGTGATTAATGCCATTGAACTGTATACTTAAATATGGTTAAGGTGGTAAATTTTGTTATCTATCACCACAATAAAAAAATAACTGTTTAAAGCAAGGCTAATGTATCGTGGAGTTTACAAAAGTAAAATGTGTAACAACAGCACAAAAGCCAGGAGAGTAGAGATGGAAATATGCTATTGTAAGGTTTCTGTATTATATATAATGTGGTACAATACGACTTGAAAGTAGTCTGTGATTAGTTAAAAAACCTCTTAAGCAACCATGAAAATAGCACGGCAAAGGATTATGGCTTCTAATCCAACACAGGAGATAAAACGGAATCATGAAAAATACTACACCCTAAGAAAAGTGGAAAAAGGGAATAAGAGGCTGATGGGAAAATCTAGAGTAAACAGAAAATGATCTGAACGCCCTCAATTAAAAGGTAGACATTGTCAGATTCTGAGAACAAGGACCCAACTATGCTGCCTACAAGTTGAAATATTAGGATGCAAATAGGTTAAAAGCAAAAGAAGGAGAAAAAAAAATATATTGTCTTAACACTAAGCAAAAGAAAGCTGGAGTAGCTATACTATTGGGTGAAGTAGATTTCAGAGCGTAGACTATGACCCGGGATAAAGAGTGTCATTCTATAATGATAAAGTGGGAATAACTCTAAACATTTAGGTCCCCAGTAACAGTTTAAAAATATATGGGGTGGGACGCCTGGGTGGCTTAGTCAGTTGAGCGTCCTACTTTAGCTCAGGTCATGATCTCACCGTTCATGAGTTCGAGCCCCACGTTGGGCTCTGTGCTGACAGCTCAGAGCCTGGTGCCTGCTTCGGACTCCCTCTCTCTCTGACCCTCTTCTGCTCACACCCTGTGTCTCTCTCTCTCTTAAAAATAAACATTAAAAAATTTTTTTTTAAATACACAGAGCAAAAACTGATACACCCGCAAGCAGGAATAAGACACTCGTATTCAGAAATTTTAATACCTTTCTCTCAATAATTAATAGAGTAAGTAGACCAAAAATCAGTTAAGACAGAAGACAATGCCATCCACCTGGTTGACTTAATTGACGCTTCTGGAATGCCACCCACTAAGAGCAGAATACACATTCTTCTCCAGGTCAGACAGACCGTTTGCCAGGACAGATTCAATTCTGGGCCATACAGCAGGTCCCCATTAATTTAAAACGATTCAAGTCATACCAACTATGTTCTGTGACCACAGTGGAATTAAATTAGAAATCGATAAAAGAAAGATCTCTGGGAAACCTCCCCGCCCCTGGGCTATTTGAAAACCAAGTAAAACAATTCTAAATCTAAAACCTCAAAAGGGAATTTAGTATTTTTGAATTGAGTGAAAATGAAAACCATGTTGTTTATATATTTTTTATTTCTCTAAATTATAGTGTTTTGGTGTCTTAAAAACCTTTCTGGCTGGGGAGAGACTGACCCTCCTAGGGCTAGCCAGTTCTGGAGGCAGAAGAGGTCCAGCTAGGAGCCTGTCTCTGATTTGCAAACTAACCAATCCAGAACCAGGCCTCCTCTATCTGGTTCATACTCCCCAAGAAGCAAGATTCTGCCACCTTAGTAGAGGTGTGGGCAACTAGGGACCATCCTGCTAGTTCAGAGCCCACTGAAATTATTCAAACTGGACACTCCTAAAGTGTTCATCCTGCCCTTCTTTGCCTGTCCCACAGAAACTCCAGTAAAGGTTCTAGCCCCAGCCTTCCCCCTCCACCCCTGCTTTCTGCCTGCTGAGCACACCAAGACGTCCCCCCGTGGCCCTGTGTGGCGTGCTATGTTGTGCCTCAGGTGTCTAGGACCTGTGAGTATCATAAACTTGTCTTCCTGAACTTCTCCTGTGTCTTCTCTTGTAGCTACACCTGACTGACCATAACATAAAAGAACATAGAACAGAAGCCAGCCTATCAAAAATTGGGACATGCAGCCTGTCCTGTCCTTAGAGGGAAATGTATAGTATTAACCTATAAGAGAAAAGAAGAAAGATCTTAACTCAGTGACCTCAGCTTTCAGTTTAAGAAACTAGAAAAGGAAGAGCAAAAGACTAGGGAAAACAAAGATTTTTTTTAAAGCAGAAAATCCATGCAATGGGAAACAAAGCAATGCAGAAAGGCAACAAAACTGAAAACATGTTCCTTGAAAAAATCAGTAAAATTGATAAACCGTTAGCCAGACTAATAAAAAAAAAAAAACAATGCAGAAGACACAAATTACCAATATCAGGAATGAGAGAGGGGACATTGCTACAAATTCTGCAGATATAAAAATGCAGGCATCCTATGCAGGCATTCTATGTCCAGCAGGCATCTGATCTAAGCTTTCTTTTTAGCTTGGCTGTGTTTCCTTATGCTCAAATGAGTAAATACATGTATATTTTCTTATTTTTTCCTTCTTTATTATTATTTGTTCTTTCTTATACAATAGGTAGTATACTGTAGATCATCTTCTGCCCTTTGCTTTTTACAGTTTTTATTTTAGTAATTTCTATACCCAACATGGGGCTTGAACTCATGACCCTGAGATTAAGAGTCACATTCTCTATCGACTGAGCCAACCAGGTGCCCCTGCTTTTTTGTTTTTTTTTAACTTAATAAATTCTGGAAAACCATATCAATTCATAGAGATCTCCCTCTCTCTCTCTCTCTCTTTTTTAAACAACTGACAGTAATCTATTTTGTGAAGGTACCATGTTCTTTTAACCACTGATACTATGGACTGAATGTTTGTATCCTCTCAAAATGCTCATTTTGAAGTCCTAACCCCCATTGTGATGGTATTAGAAGGTGGGGCCTTGAGGAGGTGATTAGATTTAGATGGGGGTGGAGTCCCCTAATGGGATCAGTGCCCTATTAGAAGAGCAAGACACAGGCGCTTTCTCCCTCTCTCCACAAGCTTGCACAGAGGAAAGGCAGTGTGAGTATACAGACAGGAAGCTGCCATCTGCAAGCCAGCAAGTGGGTCCTCACTAGACATCAAATCCACCGGCGCCATGATCTTGGCCCTCTCAACTTCCAGAACTGTGAGCCACCAGTCTACGGTATTTCCTTATAACAGCCAGAGCAGACTAACACAACAGTCTTATGTGTGGCATTTAGATTATTGAAAATATTCTACAGCTGCAAACATTGCTTCTAATAAACATTGTGCAATGTATTTTCTTATCGTTGGAAGTATATCAACATGGTAAATTCTTAGAAATGGGATTGCTAATTCAAAAGGTAAATGCAAGTGTAGTTTTGCTAGAGACTGCCAAATTACTCTCTATGATGGTTGTTCTAATTCACATTCCCTCCAGCAGTCTATGAGATGCTTCTTTATCCACAGCCTCACTATCAGAATGTATTGTAATTTTAAAATTTTGTCAATATGATAGGTGAGAAGCAGTATTTTAGTGTAGTTTTAAATTAGTTTTAGGAATGAGGTTGAAAATCTTTTCATTTTCACATATAAAATTTTTAATGGTCTGTTCTCGTCTTCTGCCAGTTTTTCCTTGGCCCCCCCTCCCCTTTCTGTCTCCTCAATTTTTAAGTTACTTATTGGCATATTGGTCCTTACTCTGTAATATATGTTGCAAATATTTTCCCCCAGGGTATTGATGGTCTTATGACTTTGTTTATGGTGACATTGCCATACAAAACCAGTTTTTTGTTTTAATCAAATTTATCAATCTTTTAGTGGATTTAGTGTATTTGGATTTCGAGTCATAGTTAGAAGCCTTTCCCCATATGCAGGCTAAAGAGAAATTCACTTATTTTTCTTCTAATACTTGTATGGATTTAGTTTACATTTAGATCCTGACCATCTGGAGTTTATTCTTGAATATGATGTGGGGTAAAACTCAATCTTCTCTTTTTCTCCAAATGGCTAACTATTTGTGCCAACATCATTTATTAAAAAGCCTGGTTTTGCCATAGAGATTTGAGTTGCTACCTTTATCACATACTAAAGCTCCATATGTACTTGACATTATTTCTGGTTTTTCCATGATAGACTTGATAAACTTTGATAGACTTGCCTGTCTATTCATGTGTTAGCACTACACTTTTCTAATTATAAAAATTTTACAGCATGTTTTAATGACTTATAGGGCTAGTCACCTTATATTTTTTCCTTTTAGTGTTTTCCTTGCTATTCTTAAATTATGTATATATTTTTCCATATGAAATTTAGCATCAACTTGTACAGTTCCTTACAAAAAACTTATTGGGGCGCCTGGGTGGCTCAGTTGCTTAAGCATCCAACTTCAGATCAGGTCATGATCTCACAGTCTGTGAGTTTGAGCCCCGCGTCAGGCTCTGTGCTGACAGCTCAGAGCCTGGAGACTGCTTCACATTCTGTGTCTCCCTCTCTCTGTGCCCCTCCCCTGCTCATGCTGTGTCTCTCTCTGTCTCAACAATAAATAAAAACATTTTAAAAAATTCAAAAAAAACTTATTAGTATCTTTCTTGGGATTGCATTAAATTTATAAATTAATTTAGGGAGACCTGATATTTTTATAAATTTTTTTTAATGTTTATTTATTTTTGAGAGAGATAGAGACAGAGTGTGAGCATGGGAGGGGCAGAGAAAGAGAAGGAGACCACAGAATCCAAAGCAGACTCCAGGCTCCAAGCTGTCAGCGCAAAGCCCAACGTGGGGCTCGAACTCACAAACTATGAGATCATGACCTCAGCCGATGTCAGAGGCTTAACCGATTGAGCCACCCAGGTGCCCCCTTTTTTTTATTTTAATTTTTTTCAATGTTTATTTATTTGGGAGACCTGACATTTTTATAATACCGAGTCATTTTGTTCAAGAACCAGAAATGTCTTTACATTTGTTCAAGTCTACTTGTTTTAAAATTTTTCCTCATGTAGTTTTTAAATATTTCTTATTATATTTATTCCTGAATTGTTAATTTTCTTGACACATACATTAGATTTTTCTGTATTATATATCGATACCACTTATTATTTGTATAGTTGAAGTCTATTGATTTCTATATGATAATTTGATGGCGTGCTAAATTATCAAAATGGTAGTTTTATCGCTGATTCCCCAGGGTTTTCTGTGTACATTTATATCATCTGCAAAATAGAGATAGTTTTATTTTTCTTTTCGAAATCTCATGTCTGTAATTGAGTGTCTTGTCTTACTGGCTAACATCACTAGTAAAATGTTGAGTGGCAGTGGAGACCGTGGGCAAAGTTGCCTTGTTCCTGATCTTCATGGAAAGTTCCTAGCATTTCCCCGCTAAATGAGATCCTGGTTGTAGCACAAAAGTTGTGTGTGTGTCCATGCACATGTGTCAACTTACATCTTAAGAAAGTACCCATAAGTTTCTATTTTCTTAAGTCTTTTTAATGAATTTTGGGTGATGAATTTTGTAAAAGACTTTTTCAGCAGCTGTGGAAATAAATGCAATTTATCTCCTTAGATCGATCTATAAATATGGTGTGTTCATTTATTAATATTTAATCAACCTTGTATTCCTGAAATAAATCCCGCTTGGTTATGTTGTATTATTATTTTCATAATGTGATGTTGAATTCTATTCACTAGCATTTTATTTAGAATGTTTTCATGAATATTCATGAATGATATTTATAATCTTTTTATACTATCTTAATTGGGTTTTTACAGTATTCCTCTTTTATATAAAGAGCTAAGAAATTTCCCTTCATTTTCAATGCTCTGGAAAAGTTGGTAAAGCACTGGGACTAGCTGAAGATTTGGTAGAATAACCCTGTGAAACTTTGTTCTTTGTTCTTTTTTTAAATGTTTATTTATTATTGAGAGATAGAAAGAGACAGAGCATGAGCATGGGAGGTCAGAGAGAGGGGGAGACACAGAATCCGAAGCAGGCTCCAGGCTCTGAGCTGTCGGCACAGAACCTGACGTGGGGCTTGAACTCACGAGCTGTGAGATCATGACCTGAGTTGAAGTCAGATGTTTAACCGACTGAGCCACCCAGGCACCCCCTTGGTTCTTTCTTAATGTGGAAGTTCCTTGATAATTTTTTGTACTTCTAGGGAAATTAGTCTGTTTAAACTGTCTGCCTGTAATGGGGTCAATTTTGATTAATTGTATTTTCATAGGAAGTTATCCATTTCATATAGGTTTTCAATATTTTCATAGAGATTCTGATAAATGGTCTTTTAGTATTTTAAAAATATCTTTTGTCTCAATGGCTAATTCCCCACTTAATATTTCTTATTTTTGTGTATTTGCTCTTTCTTCTTTTTTTCTTATGTAAATATAAATAACAGTTGGTCTGTTTTGTTAATTTTTTCCCAAGAAACTAGGCTTTGGATTTTATAATTGGATCTATTGTTTCTTGGATCTTTGCCTCATTAATTTCTGCTTTCACTTTTATTATTTCCCTTCTTTCTCAGCTTTCTGAGCTGCAAACTCAAATTCTTTCATTTTTATTGACAAAAATGTTCAGGGCTACAAATTTTCCTCTGCTCACTGCTTTAAATGAATTTGATGGAGTATGCTGTTAGTTTTCATGATCAATTTTTTTTTTTAGAAATTTCAGAATTTTGGGGGTGCCTGGGTGGCTCAGTCGGTTAAGCATCCGACTTCAGATCAGGTCATGATCTCACAGTTCGTGAGTTTGAGCCCCGCATCAGGCTCTGTGCTGACAGTTAAGAGCCTGGAGCCTGCTTTGGATTCTGTGTCTCCCTCTCTCTCTGTCCCTCCCTTGCTCATGCTCTGTCTCTCTCTGTCTCAAAAATATTAAACATTAAAAAAAAAAGAAATTTCAGAATTTTGGTTTGTATTTTCCCCTTTGCTCAAGGAGTTTGATACGTTATTTAATTTCCAGGCAGAAGGGCCTTTTAAAAAGTTGCTGGTAATAATTTCTTGTTCTTATGTTCCAGCACCATTTGTGGAAAGACTTTCTCCAGTATTGCTTTTGCTCTTCTGTCAAAGGTCAATGGATTTTGTAAGGATCCATTTCTGGGCACTCCATTCTGTTTCATCAAAATACTTGTCTACTCTTTCACCAATATCCTACTGTTTTGATTATTGTAGCTTTACATAGGTATTGAAGTTGGGTAGCGCCATTCCTCTAATTTTGTTCTTCTTCACTATTTCATTGGCTGTTCCAGGTCTTTTGCATCACCATGTAAACTTTAGACTCAGTTTGTCAATAGCCACAAAATAACTTGCTATGATTTTTATTGGAACTGAATCTATAGATCAAGTTGGGAGGAACTGACATATTGACAATATTGGGTCTTCCTATCCATGTAATGGAATATCTCTCCATTTATTTAGATCTTTGATTGCTTTCATCAGAGTTTTGTAAGTTTTTTTCATGTAGATCTTGTACATATTTTATTAGATGTATAATTAATATTTCATTTGCTAATGTAAATGGTATTGAGTTTTAATTTCAAGATCCAACTCTTCATTGCTAGTATATAAGAAATATTATAGTATACATAAGAAAACAGTATATAAGAAACAGACTTATATATTAACCTTGTATCTTGCAACCCCACTATAATTTCTTATTCATTCCAGGAGTTTGTTTCTGTTGATCCTTTGGTATTTTCTATATGGACAGCCATGACCTCTACAAACAAAGACAGGTTTATTTCTTCTTTCCCAATCCCTATGCCTTTTATTTCCTTTTCTTACCATATTGCATTAGCTTGGATTTCTAGTATGATGTTGAATAGGAGTGGCGAGAGCAGGCATCCTTCCCTTATTCCTGATCTTAGCAGCAAAACATTTAGTTTCTCACTATTAAGTATGATGTTGGCTGTGGATGTCCTTTATCAAACTGAGGAGTTTCCCCCTCTATTCCAGTGTTGAAAGTTTTTATCATGAATGGGTGTTGGATATTGTCTACTGATTTTTATGTTCCTATTGATTTGATAATGAGTTTTCTTCTTTAGCCTGTTGATGTGATGGATTACATTAATTGATTTTCAAATCTTGAACCAGCCTTATATACCTGGAATCATTCTCCCTTGATTACGGTATATAATTCTTTGATTGGTTAGAATCAATTTATTAATATTTTGTTAAGAATTTTTGCTTCTATGTTCATGAAAAATACTGGTCTCTAGTTTTCTTTTCTTGTAATGAGTTTTTCTGGTTTTTATATTAGGGTAATGCTGTTTCAGAGAATGAGTTAGAATGTATTCTCTTTGCTTCTATTTTCTGGCAGAGTTTACAAAATATTGGTATGATTTCTTCCTTAATGTTTGGTAGTATTCACCAGTGGACCCATCTGGGCCTGGTGCTTTCTGTTTTTGAAGGTTATTAATTATTGATTCAATTTATTTAATAGATATAGTCCTCTTTAGATTATCTATTTCTCCTCATGTGAATTTGGTAGGTTGTGTCTTTCAAGGAACTGGTCCATTTCATCCAGGTTATCAAGTTTATGGGCATAGAATTGTTCATAAGAGTCCTTTATTGTCCTGTTCATGTCCATGGCTCCTCTTTTGTTTCTTCTTCTTTTTTTTAAGTGTAGATGGAGAGAGAGTGTGAGCAGGGGAGGGGCCGAAAGAGAGAGAGAGAGAGAGGGAGGGAGGGACGGAGGGAGGGAGGGAGGGAGGGAGAGAGAATCAATGCTGTTAGCACAGAGCCTGACACGGGGCTTGATCTCAGGAACTATGACATCTTGACCTGAGCTGTTGAAATCAAGAGTCGCTGGCTTAACTGATTGAGCCACCCAGGCCCCCCTTATTCCTGATATTAGTAATTTGTGTCTTCTTTCTGCTTATCAGTCAACATGGCCAGAGGTTTATTAATTTTATTGATATTTCCAAAGCTCTTGGTTTTGTTTCTTTTCTCTATTGATTTCCTAGTTTCAATTGCATTAATTTCTGCTCTAATCTCTACACTCAACATGGGGCTCAAACTCATGACCCTGAGATAACAATTGGATGTTCTACTGACTAAGCCAGCCAGGCACCCCTCTGCTCTAATTTTTATTATTTCTTTTCTTCTGCTTGCTTTGTATTTAATGTGCTTTTCTAGTTTCCTGAGGTGGAAACTTAGAGTATTGATTTTAAATCTTTCTTTTCTGATATGTGAATCCAATGCTATACATTTCCTTCTATGCCATACTTTCACAGTGTCCCACAACTTTTGATGAGTTGTATGTTTATTTTCATTTAGCTTTAAATTTATCTTGAGACTATTTTGGTCCATGAATTATTTAGAAGTGTGTTGTTTAATCTCCGAGTATTTGGGGGGTTTTCTAGTACTGATTCTAATTTAATCCTGTTGTGGTCTGATGGTATACTTTGTATTATTTCCATTCTTTTGCATTTATTAAGGTGTGTTTTATAGCCCAGAATATATCTATCTTTGTAAATATTCCATGTAAGTTTGAGAAAAACATGTATTATTCTCTTGTTGGATGAAGTCACCCAAAGATGTCAATTAGATTGCAATTTGATTGATGGTGCTGTTTAACTTCAACTCTGTCCCTACTGACTTTCTGTATGCTGGATCTGTCAATTACTGATAGAGGGGTGTTGAAATCTCCAACTATAATAGTTCATTTGTCGCTGCTTGCAGTTCTATCAGTTTTCACCTTGTGTATTTTAATGTTCTGTTGTTAGGCACATACACAGTAAGGATCATTGTCTTCTTAGAGAATTGATCCCTTTATTCTTATGTAATGCTCCTCTTTATTCCTGATAGTTTTTTCTTGCTCTGAACTGTTTTGTCTGAAATTAATATGATAACTCCAGCTCTTTTTTTTTCTTTTTTGAGTGTTAGCATGGTATATCTTTCTCCATCCCCTTTAGTTCAATCTATCTATATTGTGATAGATAACTCACTAAATGTGAGTTTTCTGTGTACAACATGCAGTGGCTTTTTATCCACTCTCATGTATCTGTCTTTTACCTGATGTGTTAGACCATAGATGTTTAAGTGATCATCATTTAGCAACTACGGCTGGGGTATTGTCTTACTGAGTGTGCTGCCATTTTCTATTCTTTGCCCTGTTCTTCCTTCCTTCCTTCCTTCCTTCCTTCCTTCCTTCCTTCCTTCTTTTCCTTCTTTTCTTTCTTTCTTTCTTTCTTTCTTTCTTTCTTTCTTTCTTTCTTTTCTTTCTTTCTCTTTTTCTTCCCTCCTAGTTTGTTTCTTTCTTTCTTCCTAGTTTCTTTCTTCCTTTCTTTCTTCTTTCTTTCTTTCTTTCTTTCTTTTCTACTTTTTTTCTAATGTCTCTGGTTTTAACTGAGCATTTTATAGAATTCCATTTTCTCCCTTTTCTTAGCATATCATCATACTTCTTTATTTACTTTTTGTAGTGGTTGCCCTTTAATTTGCAATATACATTTACAAGTAATTCAAGTCTTTTTCAAATAACACTACCAATTCACAGGCAGTGAGAGTACTTTATAATTGTGGATTCCTAAATCATCCCTCCTGCCCCTTATAGCATTGTGGTCATTTATTTCACTTCTCTATAAATTGTGATCACTGGATATTTTGCTGCTATTTTTTGGAATGAATTTATCTATTAGATCAGTTCAGAATAATACAAATAAAATATTTTATTCTATCTTCATTTATCCCTTTTCTAATGTTCTTCCTTTATGTAGATACAAGTTCCTGACCTACATCATTTTCTTTCTGAAGAAGAATTTTGTTTACTGATTTTTGCAAAGTAGATCAACTGGTGACAAATTCTCTATTTTTTTTTTTTTTCTGAGAAAGTCTTTATTTCTCTTTCACTTTTTTTTTAAAGGTTTTATTTATGTAAGTAATCTCTACACCCCATGTGGGGCTCACACTCACGACCCGTGAGAACTCATGACCCACACTTCTCTGACTGTGCCAGCCAGGTTGGTGGGTTGTCTTGTTTTTTGTTTCTTTTTTTTTTTTTTCTTCAATGCCATAAATGTTTCACACCACTCCTCTTGCTTGCATGGTTTCTCAAGAGAGGTCTGATATAATTCTTATCTTTGCTTCTCTATAGGTAAAGTGTTTTTCCCCCTCTGTCTCTTTCAAGATTTTCTTTTTGTCTTTGATTTTTTGCAGTTTGAATAAGATATGTCTAGGTATAGATTTTTTTTTTTGGTGTTTATCCTGCTTGATGTTTTCTGAGCCTCCGGATCAGTAGTTTTGTGTCTGTCATTAATTTTGGAAAGTTCTCTGTCATTATCGCTTCAAATATTTCTTCTTTTCTTTTCCCCTGCATTTTCATTATGCATATGTTACACCTTTTAAAATCGTCCCATAGTTCTTATTCTGTTCTTTGTCATTCTTATTTCTGTTTATATTTCAGTTTTAGAAGTATCTATTGACATTTCTTCAAGCTCGCTGATTCTTTCCTGGGCTGTGACCAGTCTATTGGTAAACCTGGCATTCTTCATTTCTTTACAGTGATTTTGATTCCTAGCATTAACTTCCAATTCTTTCTTAGAGTTTCCATCTCTCTGTTTACATTGCGTATCTCTTCTTTCATGTTGTCTACTTTTTTCCATTACAGCCCTTAGCATATTAATCATAGTTATTTTATATTCATAGTCTGATAATTTCTACATCTCTGCCATACCTGAGTCTGGTTCTGATGTTGGCTCTGTCTCTTCAAAGTGTTTTTTGTCTTTTAGGATTTCCTCATAATTTTCTGTTGATAGCCTGACATGATGCACTGTGTAAAAGGAACTGAGGTAAATAGAACCATTATTGTGAAGCTTTATGTTTTCCTGTCTGAGAGTTAGGCTATATTTACTGTTAGCTGTAGCTGTAAATGTCAGAGGCTAAACTTCCTCTGGTTTTCTTGGTTTTGTCTCCCCTTGTTGCATAGGAGCTCCACTGACATCCCAGTAAGATGTGTGGGAAGGGGAACATTCTCTGATCTCATGATTAGGTCTCAGTCTTTTAGTGAGCCTGTGCTGTGACCATCTCAAGTGCTTGTCAGATCCCCCAGCCCCTTAGGTGGGTATTTCCTTTTCCCCAGGTTGGCTAGGCTCCAGTAAAATCTGTCAGTTAGGTAAAATAGCTTTTTGAAAGCTAGACTAATTAAGAACAGAGTACTCTGATGTATTTCCCCTTGTTAGTTTGCAAATTCTTTGGGCGCTTCCTGGGTGAAGTCTGAAACCAGCTCCCAGTTCACAGAGGGCAGGGAGAGACCAAAGTGAGAGGCAGAGCCCTCTGGATTGGTAGGTGGCAGGTTTCATAAGCAAGGGAACTTATGAGAGGTTTGTCTGGGGCAGCTGCGAAATGAGTAGATTTCCACACTTAAAGTTCATACAGGTCCATAACTGGATCCAGTCATGCATACCATCCAGATAGTCTCAACACCACATTTCTATCTCAAGGCCGTATCCTTGAGGCAGCTTCTGGGAATAGGGAAGGCAAGTGGAACACACATTTCAAAGGATAGAGGAGGGGCGGGGAGCCTCCAATTGCCCAGGTCCAGCTTGTGGGTCAACCGGTGGTCACATCTCAACAACTTCCCCCAACACCCCTCCCCATTCTGGACGTATGGTGGGATTTATCTCTGATCTGCATTGTCAGAACCTGGCGGGCTCCTGGAAGTAAAACTCACAAAAGTGTGAGAGCTTCCCTAAGAACGGGCACCTGGTGTTTTAGTCTCAAACTTGTCCACCCTGAGTTTCCAGCAATTCACCACTACGGTTTCAGTTTCCCTACTTTGGTGCTGCTTCCTGCAGAACTTCTGCCCTTGGGCTTCATCTCTGGTCGGCTGTGATTCTCTGTACCCACCTATTGATCTCACCAATACATGGGGTAGCAGCTTGCCCTGTGACCTCAGTTCTCTGCTGGATCTAAGAAAGTTGTTAGTTTTCAGTTTCGTGGGGTTAGTACAAGAGTGATGAGTGCAAGCTCCTTACACATCAGAACAAAACCTGGAGGTCTGGGTCACCATTTCACTTTTCTTCCATTTCTTTGAGGCGCAAAGTTTAAAATTTTGAGGAACTGCAACTTACTTTTTTTTAGTAGGCTCTACACCCAATGTGGGGCTTGAACTCAAAACCCCGAGATCAAGAGTCACATATTTTGGCAACTGAACCAGCCAGGCGCCCCTTATTTTTATTTTGTTGTTTGTGCTTGTGCTTTAGGCATCTTATCTAAGAAACCATTGACTAATCAAAGGTCATAAACATTTTCACCTATTTTTCCTTCTAAGCGTTTTATAGTTTTGGCTCTTACATTTAGATCTTTGGCCTATTTTGGGTTACTTTTTGCAGATGGCATGAGGTAGGAGTCCAACTTTATTCTTTTGCAAGTGAATGTCCAGTCGTCCCAGCACCATGAATTGAAAAGACTGTTCTTTTCCCCATTTAATCATGTTGCCATATTTGTTGAAAATAATTGACCACAGATGTATGGGTTTATTTCTTGACTTCCAATTCTATCTCACTGATGTAGTATCTATCATTATGCCAATACCATATCATCTTGATTATGCAGTAATCTTGATTATATAATAAGCTTTGAAATGAGGAAGTATGAGTCCTCCAACTTTGTTTTTCTTTTTCTGGGTTATTCTGGGGCCCTTGCATTTCCGTACAGATTTTAGGATCAGGTTGTCAATTCTGTGTAAAAGGCAGCTGCGATTTTGATACGGATTTCACTGAATCAGTAGATCATTTGGGGGAGTATTACCATCTTAATTTTATTAAGTCAGGTTTCCCAATTCATGTATATGGATGACTTTCTATTTATTTAAGTCTTTTAAAATTTCTTTCAGTAATATTTTGTAGTTTTTAACTGTCCAAATCTTGTACTTCTTTTGTTAAGTTTATTTTTAAGTATTTTAATCTTTTTGATGCCATTTTAAGTGGAATTGTTTTCTTAATGTTATTTTTGGATTGTTCATTGCTAGTGTGTAGAAGTATAACCAATATTGTATATTGACCTTGTGTCCTGGAAACTTTGATGAATTCATTTATTAGCTTAAATATTTGAGGTGTGTGTGTGTGTGTGTGTGTGTGTATTCACAATTTGCTATATATAAGATCATGTTAGGCACCTGAGTGACTCAGTCAGTTGAGCGTCCAACTCTTGATTTTGGCTCAGGTCATGATCCCAGGGTTGTGAGATCAAGCGCTACATTGGGTTCTGCACTGAATGTGCAGCCTGCTTGGGATTCTCTCTTTGTCTCTCTGCCCTCTCCCTGCTCTTTCTCTCATAAATAAATAAATAAATAAATAATAATAAAAAAAGATAATGTCACTTGCAAACAGACATGGTTTTACCTCTTCCTTTCCAATATGGATTCCTCTTTTTAATTTTTCTTATCTAATTGCCCTGGCTAGAACCTCTAGTACAATGTTGAATAGAATTGGCAAGAACAGATATTTTTGTCTTGTTTTTGATACTAAGGAGAAAGCTTTAGTCTTTCTTTAGTAAATATGAGATTATGGATTTTCTTATGGATGCTCTTACCAAGTGCCCAGTTATTATCATCTCCATTTTTCAGATGAAAACACTGGGGCTCAGAGAGGTTGACTGAGTTGCTGGACCACAGGGTAGGCAACTGGAAAACTTCAGGATTGGAACCTCGTCAGTGGTCTCCAAAGGCTGTCAGTACTTTCCTCCTTTGCCTGGGAGTGGCCAGCAAAGGGAGAGCCCAAGAAGAGAGGGGAGGCAAGGAAGGTTCAGTGGCTAAGAGTGGATTTTCTCTCTCTGGAAATCCTTCATTCACATAACTTGCCTACATCCCACGGGGCCCTCCTAGATTGAGACAGAAGCCAGTTTTCTCCGTGGCCTGTCTCTCTGCTGTGAACACTGGCAACATCAGCTCCATGTGAAGTGGGTCCTGTCCACTGTCTCTGTCTCGTCTCCTGAGGCTGGGGAGTCCCAGGGTAAAAACGCTGGCTAGGAAAGTAAGTAATGTGTTGGTTGCAAACAAACGATCTTTTGCTTTTTGCTTTTTCTTCTTCCAGTCTCTTTTCTGGAATTTTTGTCTTTTCTTAAAAGATTTCCATAGTAGATCTTCACTAGAAATACGTACTATTGCTCCCTGACAAATTTCTCATCTTAAACAAGGTCTTCGGAAGTATATTAAGATTTCAGTTTAGAATTTGACTATTTCTTCAAACCATCCTTTGCCCTCACCTAAAAAATGAGATAGACATATATGATACAGGGGTAAGAAGTTTGGGTGAGTTCCTCACGGTCAAGTAGCAAGGTATAGGCTTGGCCCCAACTCAGATCAGGGTCTAGGATCTGGGACATTAGAAGATGTCTACAGTACTGTTTTTCCACACAATGTTGCTTCACACACACTAGGCCATTTTTCAGAGATCATTTACTGCTCATGCTTTGCCTTCTGATGCTGTGGTGAAGCTTAGGAGAGCACACGGTGCTTGGCTACATTTGTGGGCTTGGAGCCCCAGGCCTGGCTTGAACCTTGATTGAACTGCTTACTTCTGGGTGGCCATGGGCTTATTGAAGTGAGTGTCTGCTCTGTGTAATGCCTGGCATATAGTGAATGTTCGATACTTTATAGTTATTATTAACGCTTTTCCTTCCACTGTTGAAGGGAGGACGGTTTGATTTTGAGTAGGTCTGTCTCACACAGAAAGCCTTGCTGGTGGCCTGCTTTTGTCAGGGTATATTTTGGTGCCTGGGCTCCTCATATTTCAGGGCCTCTTTTACATGCTGAGAAGGCTTTCATGGACATTGGAAACCTGGGCACTCTTCTCACTAGACTGACAAGGGCCTCAGGAGTTGGGGTAATTTTGTGGGAAAATACTGGGATCTTCCAGGCATACCTCCCTTTGCTAGAAAACCATCTCATCTATTGTGGGCCCCATGCTGACTGATTACTTGACCAAGAAGAGACAAAACATGATACAGTCAGTCCTAAAGAGGGCAGAAGACCTTTGAGGGCAGAAAAAGACATTGTGGATCCCACATTCTCATTCCTATGTATTTGTTCACACAAAAACCTGTTCATAAATGTTTAGGGTGAGTTGGTTCATAATCCCCGAATCTAGAAACAACCCAAGTGTCTTTAGTTGAGCAGAGTGGTTACCAGGCTATGGTACAGTCCTATAAAGGAATACTGCTTAGCAATAAGAAGGAACAAATGCCTGGTGATGGACCAACATGGGTGAAGTGATAGAAGCCTGACTCAGCAGGCTATCGTCTGTAGGATTCCATTTATAAGGTATCTTGGAAAAGACAGAACTGTAGGGGCTCGACCCCAACCTAGTGGGTTGACTGTAGAGGAACATGAAGATTTTTTTTTTGAGGTGATAAGACGGGTACCTCCACTGTGGTGGTAGTTACACAACTGTACGTGTTTATCAAGCTGTACTCCAAAAAGAATCCACTTGGAATTGTACCTCAGTGGACAAAGGACATGGGAATTGGCATCCAGGCAGAAAGGCTCACATTTTGGTCAACTTGTCTTGGTGCCCCCCTCCCCCCCGCCCTAGCTTCTAGCCTGCTGGTTTCCACAGAGAGGAATTCAACAATCGTGGGTCACCACAAATGAATTGCAGCCTCATCAAATTCTGGAGTTGATGAAATACATGAGTATGATATTTCCAAACCTACACTATGGCTGCTATCAGAGCGTGTGTGGGAAAAGGACAGGCAGGTAGGCAGAGAGAGAGAGTTGGCCTGCAAGTCGGAAAAAACAGAATTCTCCAGGCCACTGGCTGGCCACAGGGCTCTGGACGTGCCACTCAACTTTTCTCTGATGACCAGCCACTGAGCTGTCTAGACAAAGGTGTAGAGAGGGTTGAATGAAAATTCGTGTGTTCAGATATTAGTATTGTTATTGTATTTTCAAATAAGGAACATAAGTAAAAGGATTTAAGGGACATATACAAGATAAGACTCCTAAGTAAGGGGTGCCTGACTGGCTCAGTCAGTAGAGCATGTGACTCTTGATCTCAGGGTCCTGAGTTCAAACCCCACGTTGGGCATAGTGCTTACTTAAAAAAAAAATTCTAAAGTGAAACTCCATCTTAAACCCTTCTCAAGTTATATGAGAAATTGGTGCTCACAAAACAAAATGAAAAGCAAGCTTTGAATGAGCTATTTTAGGCAACTTAGAAGCAATAATTTAATATGATATTACAAGCTACTTAACCCGTTCGCCTCTGTTTCTTATTTGTTACAAGGGAATTCATTCACTCAACAAAAATATGTTAATATATGAAGCCCCTGTGTCCTGGGTGCCACGGCTGCTGTGGGGTGTTGGCACCCATGCAGGACGGAAACAATTGTTCCACAGAGCTCCTGGGTTAGGGCAACAGCACAACGTTCCAGAGGACTGTAGAGGGAAATGTGTGGGCTTTCTGGTCTACACCAGCCTCCTTCAATGGACAGCTGGGTCAGCAATTTGTTTAGCTACTGGGGGGTCATGTGGCTAATGTCAAAGTCATGTCTTGCCATTGTAGGGAAAGTTTCCATTTAGCAAGTAGGTGCTTTGTGGCTTATATCTCTTAGTGGTAGGGACTGGTTTCTTTATTTTGCTAACTGAAACTGAAATTTGTTTTGACATTTGTAAGTGTCACTGTGTGCCAGCTCTGTGTTAGGCTTGGAGAAATCCAGCCATGAGTCAGACACAATCCCAGCCCTTAGGACATTTACAGTTCTAGACTCAGGCTGGGTAACTTACATAAACAAGTTCAGCCGGGGCTCAAGGGTTACAGATCTGTGACAGCCAGGAAGACTGGGCTGTGCTCACCAGGCAACCTTCTGATAGTTTAGTTTCCAGTGTCCTGGTAAGATCAGTGGAAATGTTTGGTACACTGTGAGTTCTCTCTCTTATTGTGAATTAATCATATAATTGAAAGTTCCCGTTCCTCTGGGCAGATATGCTCATTAATGAGACACTCGCAGCCTCTGTCTACAAGAGTGAAGACCTCACCCTGGGCCATGATTAACTCACCCCCTCATGAAAACAAAATAATGTGCTGACTCACCTAACCAAGAAATCAGGGAAAGGGTGGAAGGCCTCTTCTGGGCACAGATGGGTCCAGTGTCTCAAATGAGGGTGTCAGGGTTCTCTCTCCTTTGTTTGCAAAGCTCTCAATCAGGTGCTCTTTATGTGTGAGGGGACAGACGCTCCCAGGGACTTCCAGATTGCAGTCCCCAGACAAGAGAGCACCTGTACTGATGCTCTAGCAAAGTCCCTTGAAGACTCTGAGCACCCTGGAGTGAGGGGCCCAGGGCAGCCGGCCCCCTCCCAACCACTTGGACCAAGCAGGGCATCTTTGAAAGGAGGAGGGGGTGGCTCTCCAAGAAAGGGAGAGTGAGCAAACAATTCTCATCTCCTACCGAAGTCTTCTGGAGACAATGGAGGGGCCTTCTGCCTCATGCAGCCTTTCTTTTCCGAATTCACCAGAGCCATTCTTTGTTAATCTATCACATCACCAGTGTCTAAGAAATGGGGAGTTCTGTGAAGCCTGTCTCCCTTGCTAATGCACAGAGAACTGGCCTAGTCTGAATTCTCTTCACTTACATTAGAGCAGGTGTAGGGAAAGCAAACGCAGAAGCAGATTCAGATTCAGGGTTAACTGGACTCCTCCTGACTCAGCTCTTTGGAGCTGAAGCCTGCGTCCTCATAGAAATGGGAACCGTGTGCCCAGGTCATAGGGTAGCTGTGGCAATTAGCTGGATGAAAGGGTTGCTCAATATGTGCTTATTAAAATGCAAACCAATACTTCACAAGGCCAGTTCATGGAAGCAACAGTTTTTCATTATGGGAAGTTAAAGCTATTTTGGCAGCCAGACAACTCCTTCTAAAGCTTTGCTGGTTAATGAACCCCACTGGAGAATTCCCACATACCTTTCAGGAAGAGGGAAGTTTTTCTCTTTGCCTCTTGTTGGGGCTACGTGGCAACAGGGCTCACAGAAAGACCATCTGAGACCTCCCAGTTCTGTCTTCCGGAATACTTTTGTTTCATTTTCTTTTGGTTTTGTCTTTTTCTTGACTAGCGTGGGCAAGTAGCAAGATCACACCATTCATTTTTTTTTTGAAACATCATTAATTCTCCAGATGGAAAAAGAAACCAATCAGTGGCCTGGAATCAGAGCACAGGCAGCCAGCGTGGGTGAGAGACCAGGAGAAGCTTGGCATATTGTTCCTGCCCCACCTTGACCGGCAAATTCAGGTTTTGGAAAGGAAAGCCTTGCTTCCTAGAGCGTCTTGTACAAGAGTTCTCTTTTCTGAGATTATTTGATTATCCCTGTTCTATCCCAAGAATATACTTCGTGAAGCTTTGCTTACCAACAGCCCCCAGATTCCAGTTTCACATCCCAGGGATTCATCCGAGGTCACCTTGATTTGAGTTCTGGGAGATTTTTAAAGACTGTATCTTGGTTTTACTTCCACAGATGGCTAGTTACTGTGTGTAGAATTTATTCGTCCAACTTCTAGAGGGCAACTTTATTTCCTTTATTTCCTCTTGGGTAAGGGCACCTCATTGTTTCCCTCTGTGCTGCCAACAAACTGGTTTTCTTGAGGGAAAACAGCTGTGCAAAATCTCCTGGTTTCAGGTCAGATGGGGACAAATAATGCTGTCCTGTCTACTTGAAATCAGAGTCTCATGTTTGTTTCTCCTGCTCACTCAGAGAGAAAGGAACAGACACATGGACAGTATTTTCCTATTCAGAAACGATTTTTTTTCATCATTTTTTTAGTTGTGTTTCAGATTCTTACAACATTCTACCCTTTATTTTCTCCCATTAAACTTCCCCACAACTATGAGAATCCTTTATTTTACATCAACTACTTTTTTAATTATAAAAGTGATATTCATCAGGAAAAATATCCACACAAAAATTATATAAAAACAGGCAGGCAAACCATAAGAGACTCTTAAATACAGATAACAAACTGATGATTGCTGGTGGGGTGTTGGGTAGGGGGATGGGCTAACGGGGTGAGGGGCATTCTAAGGAAGACAACCGTTGGGATGACTCCTGGGTAAGTGATGAATCACTAAATTCTATTCCTGAAATCATTATTACACTATATGTTAACTAACTAGGATTTAAACTAAAAAAAAGAAAAGAAAAGAAAAGAAAAAACTAGCACAAAGACCAAAGTAAGTTACTTTATAATTTGTTGTTGTTCGATTGAAAGAAATTTTCCCAATCAGAATGATTTATTCTATTTCTGGGTTCATTTGTGCTTTCCATTAAAAATAATTAGCTACAGAACAGTAATAAGAAAACAGTAAACTGTTCTATCGCAGAATTACAGATTGATAATTTATACCACTGTACTGAGACTCTGAAGTAGTCTTCGGCTTAGTTTCATTAGAGTGTCAGGCAAATATGAAGAACTAATTTTATTTGGATCCACGATTATGGAGTTAGCTTGACAAGTTACCAGAGATGATACCCTGAGACAGAGAGAGCAAGGGTACTCCCTGAAAACCTATTTCTGTGGATGATTAAATCTTTCTTCCTCCTGGTCTTTCTCTATCTGCTTTTACTCTCTTCTACCTTCCTATCTTTACTGCAGGCTTTTTCTTAGTTAGCCCTAATAAAGAACTAGCTGTGTTTTTAATCACTTTACATATAAATCTGTATTTAACAGCTTGTCTAGAATAGACTGAATTGCTTAGGGGTGTCTTTGTTCCGTAGGACCAGTTACCCTCAGAAATATTTTTAAAAGTCTCTAGGAACAAAGTCATTGTGCCATTCTTCATACTCTCCTCCTTTTTTTTTTTTTTTTTTTTTTTTTTTTTTTTTAAGTCTGTTTAGTTTGAGAGAGAGAGAAAGAGTGTGGTAAGGGCAGAGAGAGAAGGAGAAACAGAATCCCCATCAGACTCTTTGGTGTCAGCGCAGAGCCCGATGTGGGGCTGGCGCTCGCCATGAGATCACGCCCTGAGCCTAAATCAAGAGTCAGTCACTCAACGGACTGAACCACCTAGGCGCCCCATTGATACTTTCCTAGCACAATTGCTGCCCCATTTCTGCCTGCTGAAATTGAGCCCTGTCTTCAAACCCTGCGGAAAATGCTACCTAGTGTTGTATGGAAACCAGTTTGACAATAAAGTATATTTTTAAAAAAATGCTACTTAAATCCGGAGGTCTTTGCACCAGCGCCCTTCAACTAGGTGTGATGGCTCTTTCCCACACATCCCCATCATATTGTACCGGTCTTATGACACTGATGGTAATCCGGCTTGGATTTGTGTACCTGTTGTATTCCTCTCACGGGTTATGAGCCCTCAAAGGCAGATTCAGTGTCTCACTCTTTGAATCTCTTGCACCTATCTTTAGAAATAAGAGTTGCTGAGTACTTACTAGTAAATTCTAGAAGTTGAATAACTGACCTTTGCTTCACTTTCTTTTTTTAATTTTTTTTTTACATTTATTTATTTTTGAGAGAGAGCACAATTGGGGAAAGGGCAGAGAGAGAGAGAGAGAGACAGAGACAGAGACAGAGACAGAGAGAGGGAGACACAGAATCGGAAGCTGGCTCCAGGCTCCGAGCTGTCAGCACAGAGCCCAACGCGGGGCTCGAACCCACAAACTGTGAGATCGTGACCTGAGCCGAAGTCCGACGCTTAACCCACTGAGCCACCCAGGCGCCCCTTTGCTTCACTTTCATACTTACTATAATTATAAAACTGGTGGAGATTCAACAGAGCATTAAAGGTGTAAACTACTAGTCAAAGAGTGGGTTATGTTTTGCGTGGTAACAACACTTGGCGTTTGTAGTTTTCGGTTTCGGTTATCGCTGCTGTTTCACCTCCGGCTGCACGAGGACGCCCTGCATGAGGTCTTAAGTAATGCTCTCCGTTTTCGGAGTAAGTGGTTGAGCGGCTCATTCAGAATATGGGCTCCCTTCCTGAAACCTGAGGACACACTCCTAGTCCGTCCCACGCCAAGTCCCTCCCTTGGCGGCCGCTTCCTTTCTGCAGCCAGGCCCTGGGGTCTGAGCCCCTGCTGGCGAACCGCGCTCTCTTCTCACCTTCCCTGGGAGTTGCGTTCCTTTCTCCCAGCCTGTGCAACAGGACCGGTCTTGCTGAGAGACCGGAAACAGGCCAAACGTTCAAGCCAATGTCCAGGCACCCCACTTCCTCACTTCTTGAAGGGGTGCGCTGGGGTAAAAGCCGGGAGGCCCTTGGAGGCCAAACGGAGACCGCGCAATTATCCACGGGAACTTGTGGTAAAATGATCATGTGGCCATTTTACAGTAGTATCACGAGCTATGTGCAAAAACGAACATTTCTGCATGTTGAATTATAACTGCAAGGCTTGAAATCATAAAGCGCGGTTTCCAAAATATGAAAAAAAAAAGGTGAATTCGTTTTTTTGCGTATACTCTCCATAGTAATTTTTAAAGAAGAAATGTTTTTTTCAAATCCCAGTAGACTTTTCTTTCCTTTTTTTTTTTTTTTTTTTTTTTTTGGCCATGGACAGAAATAGGGTTGAATTTAAAATTTTGTGGTTTTAAAGAAGGCTTAAGGGGTGAATTAGTGTGATGTGAAGAGAAGCTAACCGCCTGGTTCTCCGGCAGTCTAACCACAGACCACCCCCTTTCCCCCAGCCTTAGGGGAGGGAGTCTTTAATACCGGTCTGTGTAAACTGATGCCCAGGCGGAATGAGCTCGAAGAAGCGCCGCGCGCACCAGTTAAAGCGAAGCCAGGAGCCGCCCCAAAGGGCAGCTCCCTACACAAAAAAGTTGCTTCAGTCGACCCACCGACCTGGGCGGCCTCGATGGCCCTGCTGGCGCGAGTCCTGAAAGCCCGTGGGAGCCCGGCGCCCGGGCGCTGGGGGCTCCTGGACGCCGGGGCCCCGCGGCAGTGGCGGCCCGAGGGCGCTCGGCTGTCGGCGGGGGCGCGGGCCGAGGACAAAGGAGCTGGCCGGCTGGGGGCGCCGCGGGCCGCGGGCCGGACCGAGGGGCCCAGGAGCCTCGCCGCTATGCCGGGCCCCCACCCCCTCGCCAACCTGGTGGAGTTCTTCTGGAAGGACGGCTTCGGCCGCATCCACGAGATCCAGGTAGCGGAGCGGGAGGGGTCGGGGGGGGGGGGGCGCCCAGGAGGACGCCCGGGAGGAGGCGCCCAGGAGGGACTTCGGGGAGGGGGCGCCGGGCCAGGCCCGGAAAGGGACGCCGAGGAGGGGCGCACGGGAGGGACTCCAGAGAGGGATCACCGGGCAGGGGCGCCTGGCAGGAGCGGGGCTCAGGGAGGGGGCGCCGGGCAGGGGAGCCAGGGAGGAGGCGCCCAAGAGGGGGGCTCAGGGAGGGGACGCCGGGCAGGGGCGCCAGGGAGGAGGCGCCTCGGAGGGGTCTCACGGGGGGGGGGGGCACCGGGCAAGGGCGCCGGGGAGGAGGCGCCCAGGAGGGGCGTTCAAGTGGGGGCACCCGGCAGGGGCGCCGAGGAGGAGGCGCCCTAGAGGGGAGCTCAGGGAGGAGGCATCGGGCAGGGGACTCCGGGCAGGAGGCACCCAGGAGGGGGGCTCAGACAGGGACGCAGGGGAGGGCGCTCTGGGGAGGAGGCACAAGGCCCAGCGGGGAAAGGGATGCCAAGGAGTGGCGCCCAGGAGGGACCCCAAGGAGGGTGTACCGGGCAGCGGATGCTGGGGAGGGACGCCGAGCAAGTGGCGCCAAGAAAGAGGCCTCAAAGAGGGAGAGGGCGAGGTCCCCGGACCGGGCGCGCGGGGGAGAGGGCTTTAGGGAGGGAGCCCGGGGAGGGGTGCCGGGGAGCGGTCCCCAGGTAGGAGGCACCGGCGGGCGGAGGCGCGAGCGGGAGCGGGACTTGGCGCGCCCAGGAGAGGGGGTCGCGGTCCAGCCCCGGGAGCGGGAGCGCAGAGAGCAGCTCGGAGGTCTCCAGGGCACCGTGTCTAACAGACCGAGGTCATGTGGCGTCCGTTTCTAGGCCTTTTGGGTTGTGTTTTATAAATGGAAAACAAGCACCTCCCACCCTCCAAAACCTGAGGTTCAGAGGCCACAGGTAGCTTAGCCTCTTAAATGATAGGGTCACCACACGAATGTCAATGAACCTGGGCAGGCTGCCAGGACTGGGGCAGGGACCTAGTCGTTCCAACTACAGGGGGAGTGTTGGGACCGGCCCAGAGTGCAGTTTCCCATCTTGACCCGAGTTTTGCCTTTCCTCTCCCCACCGCAATTTGCAATCTGTCTTCCATTGCAAGGTGATCCTCCCCATCAAGGGTCGTCGGATCCCCTTTCCTCTCACTGACTGTGGCATCTGCTTCTTCCACTTGACTTCATTTTTTCAGGGCTCGCACCCCAGGGCACACTTACTTCTGGGCTCTGGGCCTTCTGACTTCTCCCAAGACCCCTTCCCCATTCCCACCCCCTTCTCCACCCCCCATTTGCTTTTGTTCAAAGCTTATTCTCCATCATTTTGTAACCACCCACCCCGGGTGTGGTCAAGGTCATTCCCTCAACCAATAAACATACCTGATGGTGCAGAGGCCCTGATTGGGTTGGAGAAGCAGAAACTTCATTAGGAGAAAAAACAGTAGAACTCCGGAGCAATTAAAAAAATTTTTTTTAAATGTTTATTGATTTTTGAGAGACAGAGAAAGAGAGAGAGAGAGCAGGGGAGGGGCAGAGAGAGAGAGGGAGAGAGAGAATTCCAAGCAGGCTCCATGCTGTCAGCACAGAGCCAGATTCAGGGCTTGATCGCACAAACCATGATATCATGACCTGAGCTGAAATCAAGAGTCAGAGGCTTAACCAACTAAGCCACCCAGGTGCCCCAGGAACAAGTTTAATTTGGCTGAAATTCCTGCCCCTTCTCTCCATCCCCTACACAGTTTTTCCTGGACATGCTTCTTAGAGGTGAAAAATGATTTTCTTTTCCATGTGGAATCTGTAAGATATCAGGATGATACTTTTAAAATGGGATTTAAAATGTTTTGTTATTTACTGTGGACAAGTCAATACGGCTTGATTTTT
This sequence comes from Panthera uncia, assembly GCF_023721935.1. Classification (NCBI taxonomy): domain Eukaryota; kingdom Metazoa; phylum Chordata; class Mammalia; order Carnivora; family Felidae; genus Panthera; species Panthera uncia. The sequence goes on along the minus strand of NW_026057584.1, from coordinate 108,128,356 downwards.
TTTGTTTTTGTTTATCTACTTCTATCTACCTCTGCTTCTATCTGATTTTATCCTCACAGTCTAAGCACCCCCCTCCCCTGTTTGTTCCTCCCCCCCCCCCCCGCTCCTCCCCCCCCCAGGGTTCTTTGAGAAGCAGACCACTGTTAAAACCTACATCTCTGGGAGGAGCCACCTAGAAGGCCACCTCTCCACAACCAGAAAGTGTCTCAGTTCAGATGGGTATTTTCCCTGCATCTGCCATGCTTCTGGCCATCACCCTAAACCCTGCCCTCCTGCCTGAGGCTCAGATGATACCTTTCACCATGGTCCATCATGAGTGGTGGTACACACCTGTCAGAGGACAGTCATAGAACTGACTCATCTGTGCTTTCTTGCAACATGGTAGATGGGCCCCAAGGGTTTCCAGCTTGGTTGTCCTTCTGGGCTCCCCTTTTCCTTTATTTCCAAATAGTGCTCATTTGCAAGAGCACGAATCCCCTTGTGACTCCTCTGAGGACCCCACAGGAGTGCTTTATGGCCTTGGGTTTCCCCACTTGAGGTGTGCTCAGGTTGTTCCAGACTGAATAAGGTTCTAGGAAAGCCCTCTGCCCTGCTCTCCAGGCTCCTGAGGCACTTGTAGGAGGAAGAGGGTTATTCTGTTACCATACCTCCAGCTTACTGTACTCGACTCGTGATCACAGAGAGTTCTATCAAGGCTTATACATTTTTTTTTAAGGTTTATTTATTTTTGAGACAGAGAGAGACAGAGCATGAATGGGGGAGGGTCAGAGAGAAGGAGACACAGAATCCGAAACAGGCTCCAGGCTCCGAGCTGTCAGCACAGAGCCCGACGCAGGGCTTGAACTCACAAACCACAAGATCATGACCTGAGCCGAAGTCGGCCGCTTAACCAACTGAGCCACCCAGGCGCCCCAATCAAGTCTTTCATGTACAGGTGGAAAAGGCCCAAAGTGTTGGCTGAGTCACTTGCCTGAGGTCACATAGCTAGTTAGTGGCAGAGCATACACCCTGACCCATGTCACCAGCAGCCATTTCAGATGGGACAGAACAGGAGGGCCCTGTGTTCTCATGCTAGCCCTCCACAAGCACCTGTGGAGTCTTGGCTAATCACTTATTCTCCCTGAACTCCAGTTGCTTCATCTGCGCAGAAGTCTGACCATCCTCACCCATCTCACAACCTATTGTGAGGTCAGGTGAAATTTGTAAACTGTAATAATAACAAGTAAATACTAATAATGAACATTTCTAGAGCTCCTTTCATGTGCCAGGCACAGTTCCAAGTCCTCTGTGTGAGGCAAGTTCTATTATTTGCCCGTTTTGCAGGTGAGGAAACTGAAGTACGGTGGACCTTAACTTCCCAAGGGTGCTCAGCTCGTAAACTGTGAGCTAAGATTCAAATTCCAGAGTCTGTGCTCTTAATGTCTATGCAAATTCTAAGTGCTAGGACTGACTATACTGTTCTGCAGTCCACTAGCAAAAAGTGCCATACATTATCCAGGTCATGCATCTTGTTCTTTCTCCCGCCTGGTCAGTTGCTCCCTTGTGCTGATGGTGCCCATTCAGTAGCTAGATTCGCCTGAGAAGTGACCCATTTCCCAGTAGTTGCTATGAACACTCATCTCATCAGTGGCTCCTTTTCAGAGACCCAGAGGAACATTCCAGTTGATTCTTAGTGTCTTTATCTATGGGTGGGAGAATGTCATCCAGGTTGATAAGGAAGTGAACATCTTCTACCTAAGGAGTAGAAGGAAGAATGGAAAGACAACAGACCCTCTGGCCTGCCATTTCTGAGGCAAAGAGTTGGGGTGATAAGAAATGTTGGCAGATGCCAAAGAGAGACTTAGTCATTTTCCCCATGCTCAGCCTTGGCTATGCCACACTGACCCAGGCTAGAGGGTACTTTCTCTCTCTCTATCTCTCTCTTATTTATTTGTTTAACCCATTTACGTTTATTGTAATTTCTCATTGTTTTTTGGTAACAGCACTATTGAGATGTATAATTTACATACCATGCAGTAGTCACCCCAGTCAATCCTAGAACATGTTCATAACCTTACAAAGAAACCCCATATTGTTTCTTTTAGCTATCACTCTCCAACTCTCCATTCCCCCAGCCTTCAGCAACCACTAATTTACTTTATGTCTCTATAGACTGGCCTATTCTGGACATTTCATATAACTGGAATCATAATATGTGGTCTTTTGCGTCTGGGTTCTTTCACTGAGCATCATGTTTTCAAGGTTCATCTATGTTGTGGCGTGTACCAGTACCTCATTTCTTTTTATGGACAAATAATATTCCAGTGTAAGGATATACTACATTTTGCTTATCCATCAGTTGAGAAACATTTGGATTGTTTCCACCTTTTTGCTAATTATGAATAATGCTGCTGTGAATATTTGGTATAAGTTTATTTTTGACATATGCTTTCATTTCTTTGGATTTATGTCTAGGAGTGGAATTGCTGGGCCAAGTAGTAACTGTCTATTTAATCATTTGAGGAACTGCTGGAATGTTTCTGAAAGTGGCTGCACTATGTACATTCCTACCAGCAGTGTAAGAGCATTGTGATTTCTCCACATCCTTGCCAGGGCTTGTTGTTACCTGTCTGTTTGAGTATAACCATCCTAGTGGGTGGGAAGTGGTGTCTTATTGTGATTTTGATTTGCAGTTCCCTGATGACTAATGATGTTGAGCTTCTTTACATCTGCTCATTCTCCATTTGTATTTCTTCTTTGGAGAAATGTCCATTCAAATAATTGCCCAGTTTTTAATAAGTTCATTGTTTTATTGAGTTGTTTTTTATATATTTTACATACAAATCCCTTATCATATATGTGCTTTGCAAATATTTTTTCAATTCTGGGGGTTGTCTTTACTTTCTTTGAAACACAAAAGTTTTTAAATTTTGATGAAATCCAGTCATCTGTTTTTTCTTTTGTTGTTTGTGGTTTTGGTGTTGTATCATAAGACACCATTGCCAAATTCAAGATCCTGAAGATTTACCCCTATCATTTCCTCTAAGAATTTTATGGTTTTGGTTCTTACATTTAGGGCTTGAACAATTTTGAGGTAATTTTTATGTTTGGCATGAGAGAAGGATATAAATTCATTCTTTGCCTATAGATATCCAGTTGTCCCAGTACCATTTGTTGAAGAAACTATTCTTTTCCTATTTACCTGTTTAATTGTCTTGGCACTGGCATCCTTGTTGAAAATCATTTGACCACAAATGTATGGGTTTCTTTCTTTCTTTTTTCAAGTTCATTTGTTTATTTTGAGAGAGAAAGAGAGAGAGAAAGAGAGCAGAGGAGGGGCAGAGAGAGAAGGAGAGAGAGAATCCCACACAGGCTCTGTGCTGTCAGTGCAAAGCCCAATGTGGGGCTCAATCTCATGAACCATGAGATCATGACCCTGAGCTGAAATCAAGAGTCGGATGCTTAACCAACTGAGTTACTCAAGTGAGCCTGTATGGTTTATTTCTGAACTCTCAATTCTACTCCAGTGGTTTAGATGTTTATTCTTATGTCAGTACTACACTGTTTTGATTATTGTTTTTGTAGCAAGTTTTGTAATAGGGATCAGGAAACCCTTAAACTTCACTCTTTTTTTTTTTTCAAGGTCATTTTTGCTGTTCTGGGTCCCTTGCATGTCACTATGAATTTTAAGCTTGTCAATTTCTACAAAGAAGCCAACTGAAATTCTGATAGAGATTATGTTGAATCTATGGGTCAGTTTGGGGAGTATTGCCATCTTAATAATATTAAATCTTCCAATCCATGGACATGGGATATCTTTCCATTTTTTAGCTCTTCTTTAATTTCTTTCAATGATCTTTTATAGTTTTCAGAGTGTTAGTTTTGCACTTCTTTTCTCCAATTTATTTCTAAGCATTTTATTCTTTTTGATGCTATTATCAATGGAATTGTTTTCATAATCTTACTTTTGGATTGTTCATTGCTAGTGTATGGAAATACAACTGACTTTTGTATTTTGATCTTATGTCATGCAAGCTTGCTGAACTTGTTTATTAATTCTGACAGTTTTTTAGTGAATTCTTTAGAATTTTCTGTATGTGAGATCATGTCATCTGTGATTAGAGATAGCTTTACTTCTCTCTTTCTAATCTGGATGACTTTTCTTTCATTTTCGCACTGGGGGCTATTTTTACAGGTTCATTACAGGTTGTCTGCAGAGGGTTCTCCCTCTGCAGAGTAGGGAGACAGAGCAGCTGAGGGCCTGGAACAGGGGGTTGGCACGGTCTTTTTGGCTAACGCCATTGAAGGCTCTGCAACTCATCTCCACCCATAATGACATTTCTCTCTTGTTGCTGCACACAGCTAAGTATTGTTAAAAACATAGCTCTAAAGAATAAGAAAACTTAGTGAATATGATTAATGATGTGAAAGTACGTTTATCTCAGGAATATTTAAAGTCACAACTCTGATTCAGCTCTGTATAATGTAGAGCTTTCCTCTGCCCCAGTTTTTTGCTCCCCTAAAACACAGAAATGTTCATGTCAAAGGTATATCATATCTGTGCATTTTTTCCTTTTTTGGTTTCTCCATGGTATTGCAGCAGAAGCACACACGGGAATATGGAAAAATCTTCAAGTCTCACTTTGGTCCTCAGTTTGTAGTATCTATTGCAGACCGAGACATGGTGGCTCAGGTGCTCCGGGCAGAGGGGGCTGCGCCCCAGAGAGCCAACATGGGGTCCTGGCAGGAGTACCGACATTTACGAGGGAGATCCACCGGGCTCATCTCGGCGTGAGTATGTGGCCTGGTCAGGCCATGGGTGGGAGTGGGGAGCCCAGGGAGACCCCTGCCTGGATGCTGGGCTCTGAAAACCAGCCTTAATAAATTGTAGAACTCCCAGTGGAATAGTGTCAAAACAGCCTCCTTGTGTGATTTCCTAAATACTGGTGTGGAGGGCCCTGTCCCTTCTCCTCTGGGAAGAAGTTAGATGGCAGGGACAAGGCTGGGTCACACTAGCCTGGTAAAGGGGGAGAGCTGTTTCTTAAGCAGTGCTCTGAGGCTGTAGGTGTCCATTCAGTGACAACCAAGGGGGAGCGGGTGCTCACAGAGCCTCTCTGTGGGCAGGAGAGGAGGCAGACAGCTACTCTAGGAGACCCTGGGGAAGGGCCGAGAGCCTTCCTCCGTGGATCACCATGTGATGATGTTCCCAACTCACAACAGGCTTTGATTATTACTTGTAAACAAGCCTCACGGAGACCTCTGTGCCCTCTAAGAAAGAGCTAATCAGCACAGTCTCAGGCAGGGAGGAGAACACGAGCCTCTGTGGATCCCCTGGTCCAAATCCTTTTGGTTTAGAAATTCCATCTGTGGTTCTTTGGTATATATGCCCTTATACATGAACTAGGGAGAAATACAACCATCGGTTTCTCAAATGAGGTAAATAAAAGCTGTGACTGGATGTCACCAGGATCCCTCAACTTCTGCTCTGAGGGAAATAATCAAACACCTCCTCCCTGTGGGTCCGGCCCCAGATGGGGAGTGGCCAAATGCTAGAAAAGCTCTTTGCTCTCTGCCCTATCACCTGCGGCTTGCATCGCTGTGGGCCCCTGAGCTCAGTTCAGGGCTCAGCAGTTCATACACATAAACTTTTCTCTCTTTTGCTAATCACAACAGCTTCATGTCTCTTTATTATAATATTATTGCAAGGTTTTTCAAAGGAAATCATATTCCTTTTATAAAGACGATTCCCAGTGGCAATCTTTCCCCTTAAAGTTTGCTTTCCATTAAAGCTCTGACCAACTGCAAGACTGAAGTTACTCCCCTCCCCCTGCACAGTGTCTTAATTCCATTAGGATCGGCAGATCTGGCTGGCTTTTTTATGGCTGGGGGAGCTCTCAGAGGTTCTCTGAGTTCTTTTCCAGAATGTCAATGGAAGTAAGATTATTTGAAACTCACTTTACTCTTCTAGGGAGGGTGAACAATGGCTCAAGATGAGACGTGTATTGAGACAAAGAATTCTGAAACCGAGAGACGTGGCCATTTTTTCAGGAGAAATCAACCAAGTTATTGCAGATTTAATTAAAAGAATCTACATCCTCAGGAGCCAGGCCGAAGATGGAGAGACTGTGACCAGTATCAATGACCTTTTCTTCAAATATTCAATGGAAGGTGAGGTGAAGTCAGGAGGGAGATGGAAGAATGGACACGTGCCAAACATAGGAGTTCTCATTCACTGGGCATGTCCTGTGTCCCCACAGGCATTGTGCTGAGCCCTGTACCCACACATGTGACCCTCACCTGCTAACTGAGCCCGGTGTACCGCCACTGGTTCGCACGTGGGCAAACTGACAAACCATCTCCATTTTTACTGGCAGAAACTTAGTCTCAAATCCGGGTCTTTTTAACTCAAGAATCATGCTCCTAAATTACCGTACATCTTGCTTTAGCACAATTTGTAAAAACCAGTAGAAGTTCAGAGGGCCTTTACTACAGTCATTGTAGCTTTTAAAATTTGTGTGGGACGGGTAGGACATTGCCATATCCTAAAATCAAAAATCAAATCTCAAAGGTATTCACTGAAAAGTCCCCTCATTCTCCCTCTCTCCTGACCTGGTGAGGTCACCAGTGTCTTCAAGGGATATTTTATGCACATACAAGGGGATACATGTGAATAGTCTTTTTACCTAAAACGAAACAAAACAGTAGCATACCACTTTATTCTGTACTTTGCTTTTTCCTAAGGAACTTCTGTCAGTTTTCTCCTTTATTTATTTATTTATTTACTCACTTACTTACTTAAAATTGTTTATTTATTTAGTTTTGAGAGAGAGAGAGAGCAAGACAGTGCACAAGCAGGGGAGGGGCAGAGAGAGGGAGACACAGAATAGGAAGCAGGCTCCAGGCTCTGAGCTGTCAGCACAGAGCCCGACGCGGGGCTCGAACTCACAAACTGTGAGATCGTGACCTGAGCTGAAGTTGGACGCTTAACCAACTGAGCCACCCAGGCGCCCCTCTCCTTTTTTAAAAGATTTTTTTAAAAAATTTATTTGAGAGAGAGAGAGAGAGTGCACACGTGTGCACTAGAGAGGGTGGGGGAGAGACGGAGAGGCAGAAGGAGAGTCCTAAGCAGGCTCCGTGCTGTCAATGCAGAGCCTGAAGTGGGGCTTGGTCTCACAAACTGAGATCATGACCTGAGGTGAAATCAAATGTCCATGCTTAACTGACTGAGCCACCCAGGTGCCCTGCCTCTCTCTCTCTCTCTCTCTTTTTTTTTAAAGCATGCTTACCTTACTTCAAATTTAATTTTTAAGTTAACTTTTTAAAGTTCTAGTAATGCTTGCCAAATCTAGTAACACAATCAACAGGGTGGAGTTGTAAACACTGGAAAATCCTGATGCATTGAGGCTGTTCCCTCTCTTCCTATGGCTCTGTTGGCCAGGGGCTCCCCCCTCTGTGGCCCAGAGGAGCCACCTTTCAATTCCCCAAGGTTGGGCAAGGGGCCGAAAGGTTGGGTGCTTTGGGTCCTGGGTGTAGAACAAACTGTGGGGAGGGGGGTGTGATGAGGTGAAGCCCTGCCAGGTGGAAGGAACGACCTGCCGGCTGTCAGCACTGAGTGTGCAGCGCCCTGTAACCCGGGACGTGGTGGAGAAGACGACCGGTGGTGGAACAGAGCCTCCCTTCGAAGGGCAGCTCCATCGCTTTTGAAAGTGACTTTTGTGGCTAGATATGGCCTGTTGATACTGCAAGTAACCTAGAAGCAGGTTTAAATTCTCTTTCCCGGGCAGGAGTGGCCACCATCCTGTATGAGAGCCGCCTGGGCTGCCTGGAAAACAGCATCCCGCAGCTGACCGTGGACTACATCGAGGCGCTGGGGCTCATGTTCAGCATGTTCAAGACCTCCATGTACGCGGGCGCCATCCCCCGGTGGCTCCGCCCCTTCGTCCCGAAACCCTGGAGTGAATTCTGCAGGTCCTGGGACGGACTCTTCAAATTCAGTAAGTGAAGAATTCAGGGGCACCTGTTGTCCAGCCAGCCGACCTGACTGCCTTTACTCGTGGTGTATCTAACGCTTGTGCAGACAGAGGGGAGCTCCGCGGGGGATGAGCTGACACATGTTATTTGGACCGCTTATTTGGACAGATTTCTTGGATGAAAAAAAGCGTGTGGGTGGCTACTACAAGCAACCTGACCGATTTCTCATTTTTAGATTCTTCTCACTTTGGCAAACTTGCTAGCAGTGATATAGGCAAGTAAATGTTGCCTAAGGGAGACGATGTCTTTAGTCCAGTAATTCTGTCATTGCTGAAAATGAGTGGGCCTGGGCACACTCATTTGAACATTCTTCTTTGCAGCTGTTTGGAAGAGACAAATTCCTGTTTTCTTACTGGGTGAAACAAACTAAGAAACAATACTTTGTTCCAACTCAACAAAGCAAGATCCATTTTCCTACATGGCCCAAAATTTCACTAAAAAAGTTTCCTATACTATATGTTGACTAACTTGAATTTAAATACATAAAAAAAAGAAAAGAATTTCCCAAAACAAAAGATTTCCAAAATGTTTATTAGAATAGTGTTTCTAGAACAATACTAACTTTGAAAGAAGTATCCTACGGTGCCTTTCGAAGAGGCCAACGTTCATTTGAATATATGTGTCCTGATGGACTTACTATGCCACTATCTTTTTTATGGTAACATGGCCTTTATAGTCAATCCATTGCCCCTTCTGGAAGCATGGTGGGATAAAAAAAAAGTGGGGGGGAAGGATCTGTATTCTTGTTACTCCAAACCTTTTTTGGCTATTTGATGAATAAAGCGAACATTTGCAAATATCTTCTAGATTATTTTCAGAGGAAAAAAAAAGATGCTTAGCTTGTCTTTAATTTTTCATTCATTTATACAGACAGGCCCACTGATGAGGTTCCCAGATTGATGGTAAATTAGCTTTGGAACCTGCCACAGATTAAGTTATCGGGAGGACGAAGAGATTGTTCTCAACCAGAATGTCTTTCAAGAGGAATACTCTTTTCAAACAGGCCAGATCCACGTGGACAATAAGCTGAGGGACATACAGTGCCACATGGACCGAGGGGAGACAGTGAGGGGCGGGCTGCTCTCTTGCCTTTTCCTCAGTCAGGAGCTGACACTGGAGGAGATCTACGCCAACATGACTGAGATGCTGCTGGCGGGCGTCGACACGGTGAGCGGCTTGGCTTTTCTGTCTTCTCCATTAGCAGAGCGTGGTGAAAGCCGGTGGCCTTTCCCAGTAATCTCATACGCATTTGTACCAGCTGGATGCCTGCCTCACTGCTGAAAGGCTCCAGGAGAAAACTCTAACGTTTAAATAATATATACGTATTTCAAACATAAAACCGTAATTCTGCAAAAAAGGTAATCCCCATTCACTTATCATGCACGCAAAGTAACAATTATGTTTTAATGCCTGAAAAATCATTCCTGATTTGCAAACATTGAACCATTCCGTCATGATATCAGAAATGAAGAAGGGACAGACATTAAAAACCTTATTGTTTATCATTTAAAGTATTGAAGGTCATGGAGAGCTCCACGGTTCATCTCATAAAGCCATGTAACTTTTAAACCAAAACTTACTAAAGAGGGCAGAAAGAAGGAAAAGTGTAGGAGCGCCTGGGTGGCTCAGTCGATTGAGCATCTGACTCTTGATTTAGGCTCAGGTCATGATCCCAGGCTTATGGGAACGATCCCCATGTCCAGCTCTGTGCTGAGTGTGGAGCCTGCTTGAGATTCTCTCTCTCTCTCTCTCTCTCTCTCTCCCTACCCCCCCCCGCCTGCCCCTCTCCCTTATTTGCACACGTGCGCTTTCTCTCTCTAAAATTTAAAAAGAGAAAGAGAAGTTTAATGAACAGTTTGACTTATGAACATGTGTGCGTATCAGTCTTAAAATCCTAATGAATAGATTTATTGTGGCAGATGCATAATGTACTGTGACCAAGGAAGGGTGGCCGTCAGAGTGAAACAGCACTGCCAAGTGACTGGGTGGGAATTCTATACCCTCCTGTTAAGTGACAAATGAAGGTGCAGAAAAGTGTGTGTGCTGTGCTCATGTTGGTAAAGCAAACGGTGGCCTGGCACTGGCCCGTCTGTGTGCATGTGGAGGAGGTACGGAGGGTGCACACTGGATTGTTAACATGGGTTACTGGCTGGGAGTGGGAACCATGTTTTCTCCAAAATCATTATAATAATGTATAATAGGATACCATTATTCATGTATGGAAAATGATACACATGTGGGTATAGTTACAGAGACATTTTTAAATTTGCTAAAAGGAAGTAGTGAAACAGGAAAAAGCAGGGCCAAGCTTTTAGTAATTGGTGGGAGAAAAGTTGAGTGAAATAATTAAGATTTGCCTGGTGCCTTGCTCTTTCCAAAGACCTTCAAAATTAAACAAGTAAGCTCATCACCTCAAAGCTTTTCCTTTACATGAGTGCTTCCTGGACTTTAATAAGGCACAGACCTCCTGTTTAAAGGGAGCACCCCTCCCCTCCAAGTTGACTTATTTTTATTATAATGGGACATAAACAAGTAAAAGCAAAACAATTAGCATTAACTCCTTATTCTTATGGATCTTCCACAACATAAAACAAAAACAATTTCAATCAAATACAAACTAACCAATGAAATCAAGGCGATCAATGAAAACTCTAATCAGCTGTGGGAATGTGATGGGTGGTGTGGGTTTCTTTGAATGCGGAAACCATGAGTGAGTGGATGGCCTTGCCTCTAAGCAGATTTGGGTGCATTGTGCCTCCTGCCACCTGGTGGTAGCTAAGAGCATCACATGAGGTGGAGCACAGAAAGGAAGGGACGGTCTCACAACTTCATATTCATTTCCTAACTTATTACTTTACAAAACCTTTAGGGGCACCTGGGTGGCTCAGTCGGTTGAACATCCGACTTCGACTCAGGTCATGATCTCACGGTTTGTGAATTCGAGCCCCGTTCAGGCTCTGTGCTGACAGCTTGGAGCCTGGAGCCTACTTCAGATTCTGTGTTTCCCTCCCTCCCTGCCCCTCTCCAACTTGTGCTCTCTCTCTCTCAAAAATAAACATTTAAAAACAAACAAACAAACCCTTTATTACAGTGTAATATATGCACCAGAAACTGCATCCACCGAAACGGTACAATTTGATACAAATTGCTGGCAGATACAGGATAAAGCACAATGCAGTCATTCATGAAACCACCACCACAATCAAGATCCTGAACATTCCTACCACCCCTGCAGTTTCCTCACTCTTATTTCAGTCCATCTCTCCCCACACCCCTGCCCCAGGCAACCGCCAATCTGCTCTCTGACACTGAGCATCAGTTCGCACTTTTCTAGAAATTTATAGAAATAGAATCATACATACAGTGTGTATTTTGCACCCAGCTTCCTTCACTCAGCAAAATGACTTCAAAGCAGTTTATTCTTTTTTATTACCAAGGAAAGACATCCCTTGCTTTATTGTGCTTCGCAGATAATGTTTTTGTTTGTTTGTTTGTGTGTTTACTAATAGAAGTTTGTGGCCACCCTGCGTTGAGCAAGTCTGGTGGGGCCATTTTTCCAACAGCACCTGCTCACTTTGTGTCTCTGTGTCATATTTTGACAAATCTTGCAACATTTCTAACTTTTTCATTATTGTTATATTTGTTATAACATAATACATATTATATTTGTTGTAACATACAATATATAAATATATATAATAAAAAATCACTGGTCTGTGATCAGTGATTACGACTTGCTGAAAGCTCAGGTGATGGTTAGCATTTTTTAGCAATAAAGTATTTTTTTTCTTTTTTTAATTTTCTTTTTTTTAATAATTATTATTTTTTTAACTTATTTTTTTAAGTTTACATCCAAGTTAGCTTATAGTGCAACAATGATTTCAGGAGTATATTCCTTACTGCCCCTTACCCATTAGCAATGAAGTACTTTTTAAGGTATGTACATTGGGTTTTTTTAAAGACATAAGCTATTTCATGCTTAATTGATTACAGTATAGTGTAAATATAACTTTTATATGCACCAGGAAACCAAAAAATTCATTTGACTTGCTTTGTTGTGATATTCATTTTATTATGGCGGTCTAGAGCCCAACACTCAATGTCTCCAAGATATGCCTGTCATATTCCATTGTCTGGATATACCGCATTTGGTTTTTCCACATAAATGTAATTTTAATAGACATTTCTAAGTGATTCCCTTACCATTTATAAAGAAGAACTTGTACATTATATATATTACAGAAGAGCTTGCCCTCTAAACACATATAATATTTATTACAGGGAAATGATATCAGTATGGCCGACTTACTTTAAATTTTTTTTAGGCAAAAGAAAGGGCATTTATACTGTGGAATTTCCTTGCTTATAAGAGAATGAAACACAGTCACATAGATAATAGTGAAAATGTGGTGAAAGTCTTGGAGGATAAAATAGAATTATTCTCAATAACCAGAAATGTAATTCTTCAGTCTGAGTGGTATAAAAAATGACACTGCTTGGGGTGCCTGGGTGGCTCAGTTGGTTAAGTGTCTGACTCTTGATTTCAGCTCAGGTCTTGATCTCAAGGTTGAGAGTTCAAGCTGAGTTGGGCTCCGTGCTGGGTGTGAACGCCTACTTAAAAAAAAAAAAAGACACTGTTTTGCATAAATGAGTTATTAAATCCTTATAAGTTGCTTTACTTGATAAGTGCATGGAAACAAGAGCTAATGAGTAATCCCGCCACAGATGAGGCAGCCAGAGCAGGCCTCGCCCAGCCATTGTGGTCTATGGAATGCCAGAAGGTTGAACAAGTTCCCCAGGCTGATGGGCAGTCTCAGGCCCTTTCTAGCAAAAGCCAGATGACCCTTGCAAAGAAGGTCCCAGGAAGTTCCAGGCACAACTTCGAGACTTGACCAGCATCCCCAAGTCCTCTCAGACTCCACTGAAGAGGAGCCAGATTGCTTTTAAGTGATCCAAAGAAGTTCTAACATAATTTTTCCTTTGGCCTTTTATCGAAAGAGCAATTGAATCACACAACTGATGTGACTTTCCAAAGTACTTTTTTTTTTCTGGAGTGAATTAGGAAACTCACCTTTGTTTTGGTAAGACCTAACATACTCCAATGGAGTTTTACGAATGTGACTTTTCACATATGCTTATGTTCACATGATTTCATGCCTGATGTTGCCTGCTGCTTAAATCTTTGGTGTGCTCACTCCTGTGCCTATGTCTGCCGGTTTCTTTATTAGACATCGTTCACATTATCCTGGGCAGTGTATCTCCTTGCGAGGCACCCAGAAGTACAGCAGACCGTGTATCGGGAGATAGTTAAGAATTTGGGGGAAAGACATGTCCCAACGGCAGCTGATGTCCCCAAAGTCCCATTGGTCAGAGCTCTGCTGAAGGAAACCTTGAGGTAAAAGCCTTGCCAAAACTGTGCCTTTTAAGTCTCTGATTTTTTATTGTAACGACTCATGCTTTTGACTAAAAACCGGGTCCAAAACAAATGTGCCAACATCCTTCAGTGGCCGAAATGTTGAGGAAGGAGTTATTTATGGCTATCTTTGTTCCCTCTCTGCCCTTGTCAGAATAGTAGAAAGGCTATTCTGTTTTACAGTTTGAAATATTAATTTTTCTTCATAAAGCCCCTTGGAGCCCTCTGCTTTAGTGATTTGGTTCATCACGCTCCCCAGGGTGCTCCTGGATCAGTACTCCTAGGTGTCTGTTCCTCTGAGGGTAAACCAGAACAAGACTGATTTATCAGGAAAATATTTTTGGGCTGTTTGGCTAATTATCAGGCCTGCTTACAAAAGACTGTGGTTCTCGTGTGGATATGCTAGTTGGACTGGAGACACCAAACAGCGAGGCTCATTTAGTCCCTGACAGGGCTTCATCGACACTCGGAAAAGCCGGGATGTGAGGGCTCTGGGTGGCCATGGGTGGACTTGGGTGGGAGGTGGTGGGATTAGGTGGCCAGTGAACCTTCTTCCTCCTTTGAGGTTCAAGGATCCTGAACACAGCGTTCCTCTGGGGAGGAAATGCCTTGACAAAGAGCAGAAGTTATTTATATAGTACCCACTACAATAATTGGATTCTCAGTCTACAGCATGTTGTTTAACCTTGGGGCGGAGAAAAATAACTAGCTGTATGTTTACTGGTATTTGTCAATTAAAGTTTTACTCAGAGTTTTCTCCGGATTGCCTCTCTAAGACAATCCAAACACGGATGTGCGTTTCTCAAAATGTGTTTCCTGGACCCCCAAGTCCTGTGGACTATTCCTTGATAAAGGGGTCCTGGGTGCATGTAAGTTTCAGAATTTCTTCCACACTCTCCCTCCTAGGAACACAGTAGTACGTTCAAGGCTCTGCTTTGTGTTTTGTGCACATTTTTGACTGTGGGACTTTCCTTTGCATCCCTCAGAATACTCGCTGGCCACAGCTAAGGAGCCACAAAGGTCCTTGCAAGATTTCTTAGTTGAAACCGGACCATGTGTTACGTTGTAGAAAACGAAAATGGCAAAATAGCCAGACTTTTCGAAAATTTAGTACAATATTTTAAAAGTGGCTGTTCCATTCCTGCTTCCACTGGTTCTTTTCCAGGCTGTTTCCAGTGCTTCCAGGGAATGGCCGAGTCACCCAGGAAGACCTGGTTGTTGGCGGGTACCTGATTCCCAAAGGCGTAAGTTTGGCTGCCAGCGTGTGGGCACTTGGGCTCTGCCGTGTGGCTGAATGGGAAATGTGCTGGTATGTTGAGGAAGCCCTTGCGCCCGAGCAAATATCAGTAGGTTCCTTTCCTTCTGCACGTATTGCACGATGAAGACGGGGCTTCGGAAGCGAGGAGCAGAAGCAAAGCCAGAGATTTTTGTAGCTCGCAAGCTTCTCCCTCCCTCCCTGAGAGGCCTGTGGACACAGCAGTTGTGGGGGTTGGTGGGTTGGGGGGGTTTGAAGGACCTGAATCTCCTGCTCAGCTCCTGAGGGAGGATTGCCATCCTGGGGGTCCTTCATGGCTCCTCCTGGCCAGAAGTGCCTCTGGAGGGACTGTCCACCTGGGGCTCTGGCCTCTGCTCTGCCTTCACGCCATCCTGTTCTTTATTCCTTTTCGGTTGCAAATGGTGTCCTCAGACCCAGCTGGCCCTCTGCCACTATGCCACTTCCTACGAGGATGAGAACTTCCCTCGGGCCAAGGAGTTCCGGCCGGAGCGCTGGCTGCGGAAAGGAAGCCTGGACCGAGTGGACAACTTTGGGTCCATCCCCTTTGGGTTCGGGGTTCGGAGCTGCATCGGGCGGAGAATTGCAGAACTGGAGATCCACCTCGTCGTGATCCAGGTAGGTGCGTGGGTCCGGACGTTGGCCTTCTACCTTGGCCTGGTTTACGGGGCTCTGCCGGACCAAGGCTTGGGTGGGAGAGGAGATGTGATTTGGAAAACTCAAAAGCAAGAGCTTCATGTTAAGTCCCTTTTATATTTTAAAATGCCACCCCCCACAGTAGCCACCTTCCTTAGTCCCCTGACCACCTGCTGAGCCTCTTGCCTCCTTGGACTTGTAGGGCAGCAGTTCAGGCCCTTGGAGGCCTGAAGGACCGGGGTGTGTACATGTGGGTGTTGTAGGGTGTATAGGGGCCCGAGAGCTCAACTCTTGTCACACTAGGAGCTCTGGGCACATGTGAATGGGAAGGTGTCAAATCAGTGGTCCTCAAACGTTATGGAGAGAAAAGGCACTAGGGGGCTCCTTAAAATGTAGGTTCCAGGACCCCACTGCAGAGAGAGTAATTTGGTGGGTCTGGGGTGGGCCCGCTGGGCGATTCGGACTCCAGTGACCACTGGGCTGCACTCCAAGAGATGTGTGAACCAGCCACTCACACAGCGCAGTGGTTCTCACACTTGTTTAGGCTGCAAAACATCAGGAAGGCTTTGTTCTTGTTGGAGAATACCTTACATTTAATCTCTTAATACTAAAATAGATGCTTTTTGGCCTATACTATACTAAGTAATGTCTGAAGGAAATTTCATAAAAGAAAAGACTTTGATAGCGAAAATTAAACCTAGGTTTAATTAGGTTTTCTTGCAAATTTAGGAAGACTGTGATGAACCTAGCTTAGCCATGGAAGGCCTTGGCCCAAGTTTTGGGAGCTATTGTCATTGATGTTGCATTGGAAGAACACGGAGATTACCTCATGACCCAAGCTCCCCATTTTACTGATGATGAAACTGAGGCTCAGAGAGTTGGAGCCACTTGCCACAGTCACAGAATGACAGGTGCATGGCACGACCCAGGCGTCTTGACTCCTTCCTGCATCCTCTGCCCCCCCATATCATAGAGGGGCTTTCCTGAAGCCTCACAGAGTTTAGAGCAGAGCACTGAGGGGTTGGGACCTTGATGACAGTGAGAGAGAGGGCGTAAGGCACCATGGAAGCCTGGTCAGCCTGGGAGGGGTGGAGAGAGATTCTGGATGGTGGGTGCTTGGGGCGCTCTGAGAGCTGGAGAAGTTGAGGGGCTACTGCCCAGCGGGAGAGGACGTACAGGGAAGTGTGGGGGGAAGGCACCTCTCTGGAGCTGGGTGGCTCAGGTCAGGGAAGCTTGGTGGCCGATGTGTGTAAAGGGCCATTCCCACCTCTGTCGGGATGTGTTGGCTGCTGGCAAGGTTCAGGGGTGTCACCAGAGCAGCCATCCTGGGGACCGTGGGACGCTGGCCCATCCAGTTGTGTCGGAGGTGAGAGGCAGCTCAGTGAGGTGTTGATTCCAGGGGGAGTAGGGCCCAGCTCAGCTGTTTTCTGTTTCTGACACTCTGGGCAGCCTTCTCAGCCATGCCGAGCCCATTTCCTTATTCACAAAATGGGCCAAATGCCTACTTCTTGGTTGTGTGGGGACTAAGCAGTGTCCATACACGGTCTGTGCCGACGGGCCGGGAGCTGCTGTTGTCTCTGCTCTGCTCTGAGTGTCTGCCTTCGGCTTTTCAGGAAGGTCTTAGGCTCCATAAAACTCTGCTATACATTGTGTGGCCACGTCCTGGACAGGCTGAGGCCATTTCCTACCAAGGGTCATTCAAGCAGGCGTGGAGCTCACTGCTTCCCCTGCTCTGGCTGCCCGAAGGACCAGAGGCCGCAAGAGCAAGAGAGGCCAGCCTTGCCCGATGCTCCTGTTGGCAGAGGTTCAGAAACAGGGTGTTTGGTGGCAGTGATGGGGTTTTGTTTGGTGCTATTAACATACAAATGGATCTGCTGCATTTTTTTTTTTTTTTGCAAGAGAGAGACATAGTGCAAGCGGGGTAGTGGCAGAGAGAGAGGGAGGCACAGAATCCGAAGCAGGCTCCAGGCTCTGAGCTGTTAGCACGGAGCCTGCCTGACACGGAGCTCGAACTCATGGACTGTGAGATCATGACCTGAGCCGAAGTTGGACGCCTAACCAACTGAGCCCCCCAGGTGCCCCATCAGAGTTCTCATTTCTACTTGTGCAAATACAGAAAGGGAACATCACTATTTGTAATTGTCAGGGAAAAAAGAGAGAGAGAGAAGGCACATGTAAACTGTGCTAGCAATGTGGAGGAGACAGCAAAAAATGGAGTTGTCGATTTTTTTAAAGTTTATTTATTTATTTATTTATTTATTTTGAGAAAGAAAGGAAGGGAGAGAGTGAGCACAGGAGGGGCAGAGAGAGAGGGAGAGACAGAGAATCCCAAGCAGGCTCCACACTGTCAGCACAGAGCCCAATGCAGGGCTTGAACTCACGAACCATGAGATTGTGACCTGAGCCGAAGTCAGATGCTTAACCTTCTGAGCCACACAGGCGCCCATGTGTGTTCTGACACAGGTATTTAGAGCAAGTTGCTGTGTTCCTGAGCCCACTGGTGGCCTGGAACGTCAGGCCACGGCCGCTTGGTTGGGGAGGTTATTGCTTTAGGCTGACGCATACTTTGGTGCTCTTTAAAACTCGTTCTGGAGGTTGTCTCTAGTTGTATCCTGAGCGGTAAGGCTGGTTCTCCTTCTGGACCGTAGAAATGAGAAATGGGATCAAAGGTACAGATCAAGAATATTTAATATTTTTTTAGCGTTTATTTACTCTTGAGAGAGAGAGAGAGACAGACTGTGCAGGCTCCAGGCTCTGAGCTGTCAGCACAGAGCCCGACATGGGGCTTGAACTCATGAACCGTGAGATCATGATCTGAGCCGAAGTCAGAGGCTTAACTGACTGAGCCACCCAGGCGCTCCCAGATCAAGAATATTTAAATTAAGGAGAAATTAAGGACATTTATCACTGAAGCCTGTTGGAATGATTCACCTGCCCCCACCCCCCGGCGGTGTGCTCCCCTGGGTCTGTATCACCTCAGATCCCCAGCCAGAGGGAAACCTGGGATTTCACTTTATCTCTCTGTCTTCCTTGCTCCTTTGATTTGTTCTTTCCCTCCATCTAAAGAGGAAGCAGAGGAGTTGGAGCTTTGAAATGGCTGAGAAAGCCTAAGTCATTTGAACATCGTGTCTGCGTACCTTTGTCATGTGAGCTTCACGGTTGCTCAGTGGACAGACCAGGCTCCTGTGCAGGACCTGGTGCTGCTTTCAGAAGCACGGCATCTCCCTTGCACCGTCCTGATGGGGATTGGCGTCCTGCCTACTTCCTGGGCTCCCTGCAGCCCGCGGCCATCGTGGGCAGGTGAGGGGCCCTCATTGGGAGCACTGCGAGTCCTGTACTATCCCAATTTTGAATCCCCCTTCTCTCTTTCTCTTCTTAGTTGCTTCAGCATTTTGAGATCAAGACATCTTCTTGGACTAAAGCAGTTCCTGCCAAAACCCACGGGCTTCTGACGCCAGGGGGGCCCATCCACGTGCGTTTTGTTAACAGAAAGTGATCCTGGATTTTTAAACCCAACCAGCTGCCTGCCACAAACCAGTGTCAACTGATGATGGTGGAGGAAGGAAACCGTCACTTTCAGAGGCTGTCTTGGGGATAAGCTGGCCTCCCTCCGTGTTTTGCAAGACTCATAAATCTTTAGGCAAAGTAATGTGAAAAGATTGTTTGGCTTTTGCAAACCAGAGCTGCCTTTTTTGGGGAAATGGCTGTTTAAAAACCAGTGGCACTGAATTCTCACGTCTCCTATGTGGTCTTACTTGATATTCAGTTAGGCGTAGTCTCCTATGCATTTATGCAAGGAAATGTTGGCTTGCTTATAAATTCAGTGCTTGAATATATGTTCTGTAATGCTGCACCAGGACCCTGTCAGGAGGCGAGCTCAACTTATTGTTTCTAATGTGACGAGGAAACGTGTCTCTGTAAGACCACAATTATGGGAACAATTGAATTGACAATTGAATGAACAATTGAAAGAACAATGAATTGAACTTATGGGAAGAAAGCGCCAGAGTCAACATTTTATCCTGAGCAGGGCTCAAAGTTAAAAGAACCATATTCTTACTTTTCTCTCCAAACTAGTGCTTCCTTTTCCAGTGACGGCTCCTAAAGAAGTTGAATGTTAGTTTTTGTTTAAAAGAAATAATCAATAAAATAGAGAACTCCTGGTGAAACCAAGAATAATTGGGTTTTCTAACTGAGTGTAAACACTGAGCAGATGTATAACAAAGAAAACCTGACAGGGTGGAATGTCATGGTCTCAGCTGAGAAAAATGAATTACAGAAGCATCGTGGGAAACAGCGTAACTTTAGTACATTTTTATTGCGAGGAAAAATAAACATGTAAATGGGCCTGCTGTAGATAAAATAATATTTTTATCTTCATGGTGTTAGTTTAAAGATCTGGACTGGAAACGTGATCCAGCGGCTGGTGCTTATGTAAGGCTCCAAGTGGATGCCTTGGGCCTCGGCACTGTTCGCTCGTGCCAAGTTCTGCTGCCTCTCCTGCTACTTGCTGGTCGCTAATAAGAAAAAACACCATTTGATAACATTCTCTCTGCATGGTCGTGCTTGAAACTGCTTGTTCTCAATCCCATAAATCTTTGCCCATAACGCTTCCCCCCAAATCACTTCCCTACGAATACATACCGTACGTCTCCCCTGCCTTTAGTTAGTCGGGCTGCAAAATAACCCTCCAGTAAAGTAGAAATCATATTCATTTCACATACTGTTTTTGTTAAAGTATGTAACAATATTAAGTCTGTGTGAGAAGACAGAATAACTGTAGTATGAGAGCTGTAAAAATATGTACAGTTAAATATGAAATGATGTCCTAATAACTGACAAAATGTTGGATTACTTTGAGGTATGTAAGCTTTTATAAACCAGCTATGATTCTATTCTGTTTGTGACTGAAATTAAAAAGAATTGAGACTAAGCAACCTGAAGGGACCTCTTATTCTACAAGGCACCCCCCCTTCCCCTCTTCCCCCGCCCCCCGCCCCGTGAACTCTGGCCCTGCCTGGCAATCGGCACATGCTGAAGAGCTGGAGTGCAGGTCAGGTGGGTAACCGCTGCTCAGCTCTCCGTCTCATGAACAGAGGGACAGACCGACCTTAGGAGCCTCCTGAGGTGATGCAACAGGAAGCAGATGGCAGGGACTATCAAGCGTTCTTACCAAAGAAATGGAAATTGTACTGGGGAAGCCTGTAGGTTTACTACCAGCTCATAGGAAACACAGAGGAACAAGTTCAAACTCCAAGACAGTTACCATATGGTTTCACTCATAAGTGGAATCTAAAAACAGAACCCAAATGAATAAACAGACCAAAAGCAGAATTGGACCTAGAAATACAGAGAACAAACCGGTGGTTGCCACAGGGAAGGGGTGGGGGAGGGGCAAACAATGGGTGAGGGGGTGTGGGAGGTCCAGGCTTCCCATCATGGCATGAATAAGTCACGGGGACAGAGGGCACAGCCTAGGGAATATAGTCTGGTCTGGTGATAGTGTATGCTGGCAGACGGTAGCTATGCTTGTGGGGAGCACAGCATAATGTATCAACTTGTCCAGTCACTGTGTGGTGCACCGGAAACTAAGGTAACATTGTGTGTCGACTAGACTCAAATAAAAAAAATGGTTTTGAAATGAAAAAAAATAAAGTGGTCCTTAAATGGAAAAATTAAAAAATTAATAAAATACACAACAACTTAAAAAAACAAAAACAACCCCCGGAAAAAACAACTCCAAGCAGATGCAGTCAGTAGAATCCAGAATATAGTGAGGTCTATGACCAATAAGTCCATTTTTTTCAGCAAATAAGTGACAAGGAAAAAGAAAAAGAGGAGGGGGCCTGTTGTAGATTCCGAGAGATTTAAGCAACCTATTGACCACACGTGATGCCGGATTTGGTTTGGATCCAGATTCGAGTAAACCGCTTGTACACAGACACTTAAGAGACGATTACGGAAATTTGAACACTGTATTTGATGATATTAAGGAATTACTGGGGTGTTGTGGTGTGATAGTGGTAATTCTTACATTAAAACGAGGGAGAGAGATACCAATGGTATCTCATTTGTGGATGAGCTGCTGTGATGTCTTGGGTTTGCAGTAAAACAGCACCGTTGTGGAGGGCCGGTGATGTGGGGGCAGGGGTGGAGGGCGCGGGGAGGGTGAGGTGAACCAAGGCTGGCCCAGTGTCGATAACTGTTGGAGCCGGTGAAGGTGGGTGGAGGATTGGTGACACTATTCCCTCCGCTTTGTGTATGTGTGTGAGCATTTCCATAATAAAAACCTGTCTTCAGAGGCCAACGACTGGATTGATTAATAACCTTATAGTTCATTTCTTTTTCATGACTATTCACTCACCAGCCACACTGACTATAAGCTAGCTTCTTCAGGGAGCCACACCTCTTCTTTCAATGAGTGTCAGAAATGATCAATTTAACTCACTATGGGACAGCCGCTGTGCTGGGATTCGGGGGACCTGGCGGCCTGGGGTCAGCCAGCTTTGAGAGCTGGGGACAGATCTGGAGCTGAGCAGGGGACACAAGTGGGTGAGAGCTCTGGGTGTGAGACTACAGAGCGGGAGCGCCTGCAGAGTGCGTCCCCTGCCTCAACGTTCTCCAGCTCCAAACTCCATTTCTTTTCTTTTTAAAAAAAAAATTTTTTTTAAACGTTATTTATTTTTGAGAGACAGAAGGAGACAGAGTGCGAGCAGGGGAGGGGCAGAGAGAGAAGGAGACACAGAATCCGAAGCAGGCTCCAGGCTCTGAGCTGTCAGCACAGAGCCCCACGCAGGGCTCGAACTCCCCAACTGTCAGATCATGACCTGAGCTGAAGTTGTATGCTTAACTGACTGAGCCACCCAGGTGCCCCCTAAACTCCATTTCTAAACATGTGCCAGTCAAGTAGAAGGGGTCTGTACCTCTGTACCTGGCAGGGCTGCAAGACGACTGAGGTGCCTGGTACCCAGGGAGAATCAGCTCGAAGCTGCCCCATTTCCCTTCTCCAGCGAGCAAGCAGGGCCCCCAGCAGGGACAGTTGACGGGAGGAGGCTGGCCGTCCTCCAAATCGAAGGAAAGCTGAGCAGCCAAACACCAGGAAGGACCAAGGGCCCTGGGCTGCAGGACCTGTGGGCAGCCCCCTCCCAGCCTGGGGTTCCTGTTCCATGAGGTATGTGATGGGCTTGGCCGGTGACAGGCGCCCTGACCCAAGGTCACTGCTGGAAAAGAAAAAAGTCTCCAGTTACTTTTAGCCACCATATGGCTCTCGTTTAGTACTGAAAATATCCAGTCCCATGTGAAGAAAACGTCCCTGAACGTCACTCACAGCCAAGCCCTCTGCACCCTCAGCTCTGGGCAGCTCAGGGAAGCCCATGGAAGGACGGACAGGTCGGTGTCTGTCTCTCCTGCCATGTCCTGAGTCTGGAGCTGGCAGAGGAACAGGAGGTGGCAGGAAGGGGAAGGGTGGCTTCTGCCTTTAGGCCCTTTGGGCCTGAGCAGACATGCAAAGCTGACTCTCACTCCTCGGGCTTTCCTGATGAGGAACCTCCAACTGTCTTTCCAAGAAGCAGGCAGTGCCCCTCCTCCAAGTGGCTTCTTACAAGTGCCCCCCGGCCCTGGGGCACATGGGGTCCACTTCTGCCTGGGTCCTGTAGCCCCTCCAAAGTCTCCCCTTGGTCAGAATCTAAGCCCCCTGCCTGACTCTGTTGTCTCTGCTCTTGATGGACACAGTTGCTTCTCTGTGTGTCCGGGCTTGTGTGGGGAGTCTTTTGGGGGTGAGCTGGGCACCAGTGCCGGTACCCCACAGCCTGCAGGCAACGAGCGTCAGCTCCCTCTGAGTGGCTCACTCAGGCTGGGGTGAGGAGGTAACCCCAGGCAGGGGCTGGGTGAGCCGGCGTGCGGGCTACTTGTCACCTGCTGCCTCAGCTCAGAGAGACACAGTCCTGTTGCCTTGGTCACAGCTGCTCTCACAGAGACCTTGTTATGCGCCTTCCACAGGACTCCAGGAAGCCACTCGGACTGGTCCTAGCTGACACTGGGGACAGGACAGGCCCATACTGGACAAAGTGGCAGGCGTGGCTGTCTGCTACAGCGCTTTCTTACTTTTGTGGATAAGGGTCAGAGCTGTTACCTGGAACAGGCCCTCTGAGCCCTGTCTGGAGTGGAAAGGGGACCACTTACAGCCTGCCTGTTGTCATGTCTTCTGATTCTATGATCTTTTGTTTTTAAGATTTTATTTTTAAGTAATCCCTACACCCAAAGTGGGCCTTGGACTTGTAACCCCGAGATCGAGTGTCGCATGCTGTACTGAGCCAGCCAGGAGCCCCTCTATGACCCTCTCTTGATTTAAATTGCTAATTTAATTATACCATGATCTGTATGATGTTGTTGAGACTTGCTCTGTGGTCTCAGACAGGGTTAATTTTTTTAAATGTTGCATGTGTGCTTTTTGGGTGCAGGGCTCAACATATGTCTTATTAGGCCCGGCTTGGTGTTGTGTTGTTGAGAACAGCTGTCTGCCTACTAATGTCTGAATGCCAATTATTGGAAATGTTGTGTTCAAAATTCCCAGTACAATTGTGGGTTTATCAGTTTTTGCCCAATATATTTTGAGGTCATGTTATTAAGTGCATTCAAGTAAAGTGTTTTATTTTCCTGGTGAACCATCCATATGTCATTACCATTATTGTTATCACTGATCGCCTCCAGGCACTTTTGCCTCAAAGTGCATTTTCATCTGCCATTTACGTAGCTACTGCAGCTTTATTTTACTGCCTGGCATTTCTGTTCCTTGTTATTTCCCTTCTACCGCCCCTGCCCCCGCAGTTCTTTTATTTTCAGTCTCGCCATGGTCTTATGTCCTGAATGTATCTCTTGTAAGTGCAACATAGCTGGATTGAAAAACAGTCCCATTTGGTTACCTCTGTCATTTGACTCTTTTTGAGTAGGTTTCATGCCCATCACGGAGCCCAATGCAGATCTTTAACTCACAACCCTGAGATCAAGACCTCAGCTGAAATCAAGACTCGGATGCTTCACTGACTGAGCCACCCCGGCATCCCCCATCATTTAACTCTTAACATTTCTTGTGATCACAGATACATTTGGATTTACCTTACGTTTTATTTTGTGCTTTGTGCTTAACTTCTTCTCTCCCTCCCTCTTCTTGATTTTCCTTTCCTGATGTCTTTTTTGATTTGAGTTTTCGTTCCCTTTCCCCTCTCCCCTGGCTTGCCAACGATGCATTCTCTTCCTACTCTTTTAATGATTGTCCCTAAACTTTTTTTTTTTAAGATTTTATTTTTAAGTAATCTCTACACCCCACATGGGGCTCAAACTCACAACCCCGAGATCAAGAGTCACATGCTCCACCGATGGAGCCACCCAGGCTCCCTTTCCCCTAAACTTTTAACGTTCATACTTTACAAAGTCTGCAATTAATCTGCATCTCCACCTTCTCCTCGAAATGCAGGGACATCGGCAGGGTTTAATTCTGACCCCATGTTTCTGTCTTACCTGTTTCCCTTGCCCCATGTTTTAGTTTCACCTTTTTACATCCACATTATTTACTATCATAATTATGGTTTTATAGTGTAAGTACTCATTTAGATTTATATATTCACCTGGTTCTTTGTCACCCATTTATTTCCTGCATCTCAGATCCTCTTTCTGGTTTTAATTTCTTCCTTCTGAAGTAATCATTTAGAAGTTGTAGCTGTCAAAATCTGTTAGTGGTATACTAGGGATGTTAGTCGACATGACTGCAGTTAACCCTGCTGTCTGGCATATTTGAAGGTTGTCAAGAGAGTAGATGCTAAGAGTCCTCATCACAAGGAGAAAACTCTTTTTTTCTTTCTTTTTTTTCTTTTTTTGTATCTATAGGAGATGAGGATGTTAACTAAACTTATCGTGGTAATCATGTCACAGTATATATAAGTCAAATTATTACGTCATACACTTTTTTAATTTTAAAGTTTATTTGGAGAGATTGTTTTATTTGAGAGACATTTTATTTTGAAGTTAATTTTGAAAGACAGAGAGAGAGAGAGAGAGAGAGAGAGTGAGCATGAGCAGGGGAGGGGCAGAGAGAGTGGGAAAGAGAGAACCCCAAGCAAGCTCTGCGCTGTCAACACAGAGCCCAATGCAGGGCTCAAACTCACGACCCTGAGATCAAGATCTGAGCTGAGATCAAGGTCGATGCTTAACCAACTGAGCCACTCAGGCACCCCTATGCTGTACACTTTAAACTTATACAATGCTGTCTGTCAGTTTTATCACAATAAAACTGGAAAAAAGTTCTAAGAAAAACCCTATATGAAACAAAACAAAACAAATCTATTGGTAGGAGACTCAGTTTTGCCTGGAAATGTCTGTTTCATGCTCCTTTTTTTTTTATGGTTTTAAATTTTATATAAATAGTACCATACTCCACAACCTGCTTTATTCTGCCAACATTAAGTTATGTATTCATGTTGTTACATGTAGCTCTATTTCTTTCATTTGAACTCTCCATAGTATTAATTATAGTAATATAGCACAGTGTATTTACCCATAGACTTGCAAGATGCTTTCTCTCTTTTTTTAAAAATTTATATCCAAGTTAGTTAGCATATGGGACAATAATGTTTTTAGGAGTAGATTCCAGTGATTCATCCCCTAGGTATAACACCTCATCCTAACAAGTGTCCTCCTTAATGCCCCTTTCCCATTAGCCCATCCCCCCCACCCACAACCTCTCCAGCAACCTGTTTGTTCTCCATATTTAAGAGTCTTTTATGTTTGTCCCCCTCCCTGTTTTTATATTATTTGTGCTTCCCTTCCCCTATGCTCATCTGTTTTGTATCTTAAATTCCACATATGAATGAAGTCATATGATATTTGTTTTTCTCTGACTAATTTCGCTTAGCATAATACCCTCTAGTTCCATCCACGTTGTTGCAAATGGCAAGATTTCATTCTTTTTGATGACCGGGTAATACTCCATTGTGTATATATATACCATGAAAGATGCTTTTTCAACTAATGGTTTATTTTAAAATGAGAGTTACTACTATGCTTTTTTTTGTGAAAAAATTCAAACACCACACATATAGAATAATGAGCCTCATGTATCCAGCCTCAACAATCAACTCATAGTTGTAGCTTTATGTTTATCTCTACTTACTAGATTTTTCTGAGGTAAACGCTATACATTATATCATTGAATGTCTTAATAGTTCAATGTACATCTCTCAAACATAAGGAATATTTAAAACAGATAACTGTAATATCACAATAACACCTAAAAAAGTTAACAATGATTCATTATTATTATGAACTATCCAGTCAGTGTTCGAACATCCAATTGTCTTTTGAATATAATTTTTAACATGGTTTGAATCAGTTCAAATAAGATCTATTCGCTAAGATTGGCTGATTTGTCTCTTAAGTTTTTTTTTAGGGTTCTCCTTCTCTTCTTTTTTTTCTCTTCTTAAAATTTCCTTGTGATTTGTTTGTTGAGGAAACCAAGTCATTTGTCCTGTGAAATCCTCCACAGTCTGAATGCTGCTGATGTCATCCTTCTTGTATCATTTAGCATGTTCTTCTATTCTCTATTTTCCCCGCATATCTGTGGCTGGATCTAGAGGCCACCCTCACCATTGAGTAATTAAGTTGAGTAAGAAACTCCACATTGGTAATTATTCTCTCTCAACACTTTGAAGATATTATTGCATTGTCATGATGCTTTGGTTATTGTTGTTGAGAAGTCTGAGGTCAGTGTAGGCAATTTATCTTTTCTGTCCAACTGTCCTTGGCCTTGGAGTCCTACGATTAAATTATTTTTATTTATCTTACATAGAGCTCATTATAATCCCTGAATTGGAAGATTCATGTCCTTCATCAAATCTGGAAAATTCTCAGCCATTACTTTTTGAAAAAAATTCTTTTTCCTTTTCTCTCCGTACTCTCCTACAGGAACTTCTATTAAATGTAAGTTGGCTCTTCTCATTTTGCCTTCCATGTCTCTTATCTTTTCTTTCAGGACTCCCATCTCTGTCTCTCCTGAGTGGTATTCTTAGGAATGTCTTCAGACTTATTTTCCAGTTTATTATTGTTCTTTCAGCTGTGTTTTTTTTTTTTTTTAATTTTTTTTTTCAACGTTTTTTATTTATTTTTGGGACAGAGAGAGACAGAGCATGAACGGGGGAGGGGCAGAGAGAGAGGGAGACACAGAATCGGAAACAGGCTCCAGGCTCCGAGCCATCAGCCCAGAGCCTGACGCGGGGCTCGAACTCACGGACCGCGAGATCGTGACCTGGCTGAAGTCGGACGCTTAACCGACTGCGCCACCCAGGCGCCCCTCAGCTGTGTTTTATATGCTACTGAACACATCCATTGAGTGTTCCATTTCAATAACCATTGTTTTCCATTCCATAAATGCTATTTAGTTCATTTTCCTGCATGGCTGGTAACATATTTTAATAATATCTTGCTCCTTTGCTACACTTTGATTCCTTCCTTTATTCTTGTTTAAAAAAATGTTTATTCATTTTGAGAGAGAGAGAGAGAAGCGTGTGCACAGAGGAAGGACAGAGAGAGGGAGAGAGAGAATCCCAAGCAGGTTCCCACTGTCAGCACAGAGACTGATATGGGGCTCAAACACAGGAACCCTGAGATCATGACCTGAGCCTAAATCAAGGGTCAGACACTTAACTGACTGAGCCACCCAGGCACCCGCGATTCCTTCTTTTATTCTTTACTAAATTTAAAGATACTTATTTTATAATCTGATCAACTTGTTCCGTTATTGAGAGTTCTTAGGAGTCCAGTTCAATGGCTCACTGTTTCCTTTGACTCTTGCTCACAATGGCTAGTTTCTTCACTTGCTTTGTGGTTTTGGATTATGCATCCCTATCGGTGGTGCCTCATCTGTAGAGCACATGCAGCCCAGATTGAGGGTGTGTTCATCCAAAGGAATTTTATATTTGCATTTTCCAGATGCATCCAGGGTATTAATGCTTGAGACAGCTATTTTCTTATTTCTTGGCAGTTGGTTTCTTGGACGATGAATGAGAGCACCTCTGTGGCTGTGTTATTCTCATGGGAACGTTATGAGACAGTCCGGACAAACTCCTTTGTCATTTTGCCACCGGAAAGATTTTTATTTATCTCTGAAGTCAGCCCTTTAGAGTCTCTGGCTTTATGGGGGGCTCAGTTCTAACTCAGTGCTCAGGGCATGTCTCCTGCCCTCACGGCAGGTGGGCTCTCTTCCTTGTATTCTTCCTTCTCAATCCAGCATGTCTTGTATATGTTCCTGGAGCATAAGAGCAAAGAGAAGGATGGCTCCGGTGCCCCATGTGGGGCACGTTTTGGAACAAACACAAGTGCAGGAAGTGAGGTCTTGAATATGAATGATCTTGATGGGTTCCAGGGTCGGTGGCATCACACACGATGGCAGTGGCCAAACACCCCATCCTGTGCATTTCTTGGGAGGCCATCTAGAAGAGGCAGAAGATTTTAGTCACTGCCAAATGCTTTGTTTTCTCTAAAGGCTCTAATTTAGCTCTTGGATAAGAAAAACCCTCTCTAGAACTCTCCTGGCTCATTTCATGCTGAGGAGCCAACCCTGTGTCAGCCACTGGGTGGGCAGGAGAGCAGTGGGAGCAGAAGGCCCCATAGAGAGTGAACCCGCTGTTATGAGTAAGTGCTGGCCTCCAGGGCAGGTCTGCATTTGCCGGAGTGGTAAAACCACGAGGACTCCCCGGGTACCCAGAGTGGGTTTTTAAATGTCAGGCATGTGGTAGGTGGTTGTGTTAATATTACCACCCATATGGATTTTAAATTATAGCCTCAGTGAAAACCGAGGATTACAGCGTGGCTTGCCGAGGCCTTCCTGGATCCCCCAGAGCCTGAGTGGGATCCGAGAGGCAACCACGAGTGGGCTGTTCCTACAACGTGATGTCAAGACAACCCCAAGGGACCCCCAAGGATGTTTGAAAGTGCCTTCTGTGTGACAGAACATATTTCACTCAAAACTAAAAATTTTTTAAATGTTTATTTATTTTTGACAGAGAGAGAGAGGGTTGGGGAGGGGCAGAGAGAGAGGGAGACACAGAATTCAAAGCAGGGCTCCAGGCTCCACGCTGCCAGCACAGAGCCTGACATGGGGCTCGAACTCATAAGCTGTGAGATCATGACCTGAGTGTTGGACCCTTAGCCGACTGATCTACCCAGGCACCCCTAAAACTAAATTTTTAAAAAGAAAACATACAAACTGTTTTGGCTTTTGGTGGAGACAGAGAGAGACAAGTTACACCCTCCTCCAGGGTGTGGAAACAATTTCCATAAATAGATTATTCCGGAAGAGCAGCATGGGACTCTGTGAGCAAATGACCCCCTGCTCCCTGCTAGCCCTGCCTCAAGGGAGACCAGGGGACAGGGGCCATAACTGTGATCCATCCGGGCAGCAGGTGGGCACCAAAGTTGTGTCTCACTATAATCCCGAGCACCACTGCCAGGTGAGGCTTCCCCAAACACTTGCTATCCTCACCCTGCCCTGAAGCTCTTGAGATGAGTTGCAGGCCGCTGGACACACCTCTGGGCTTTGATGCAGACACATGGAGGTTTGGGTCTGTCTAGACCTCAGTTCGGTCTAGCACTTGACTCTGGCAAACACTCCAGGACCTTGAGGTCTTCATGTAAACAAGACAGATGGAATAGCTATCTTGCTGGGTCAGGGTTAGGTAGGAAGGGTGCTGCGGGCCTTTCCCTGCAGTAATTAATGAAGCAGGTGGCATGGGTAACCAGTCAGCACTAACTGCAGTCCAGTAAATCTGAGGGGGGCCATGCTGATTTCTGAGTCACGGGTAAGTGTGGTTCTGAGGACAGGAACCACTTGTGGGCTGCTCCTGGGGGATTGAGCCATTCCAAAGTCATGGCTCAGATGGGAAAAGGGCAAAAGGGACTGGGGTGAAGTCCAGGTGGCCTCAGAGGCCACTGGCAGAGAGGAAGCGCACAGCGTGGTGTGTGGGCTGCAGCTGGGCCCGAGTCCTGGCCTCCCTGTTGACACACTGCAGGACTTGGGAAGTGACCAGGCCTCCCTATGCCCGGATCCTCACTGACCCGCCTCTGGTGGCAGTGCTGACCTCTCAGAACTTCTTGGGAGGCTGTCTGGCCCTGGGAAGAAGGTCTATTATCATGATTCTCTCTGAGTCTGTTTCTTCCCTCCCTTCCCTTCTGCTGGCACATTCTGTCTTACCAGAGCCCCTGCTGACCTGCGGCTCCTGAGGACACAGCTTCTTCACTTTCCCGTGTGGCCCTGATGCTCCCCATGCCTTCTGTTCCCCATCTCAGCTCATGCTGGAGCCGGCTCGGCCCTGGCTGCCATCTGGTCCCGTGCTGGCTCATGGGAGCTGACCGTTGTGTTTTAAGCTATGCTCAGAATCGGTCATGGCAAACACGACTCCAGTGGCCTCTGATGCCAGCTTCCCGGAGTTGGGCCAAGTTTTACTGGTTAAGGACGCTGTCCTTCGCAAGACTGCCCTCACTTCAGACACCTGGCACTAGTTCAAGGGTCCCCAGGCCACCCTCACATCTGACCACCTGGCTACAGATTTAGGGGTTCTCACCACCCCCTCAGATTCAATAATTACTAGAAGACTCCCAGAACTCAAGAGATTGCTGCACTTATGACTGCAGTTTTATTATGATGCAGGGATGCTAATCAGAACCAGTCAAGGTGAGAGATGCATCAAGGGGAGATGCCCCCAGGGATACATTATCTTCTTGGCACATCGATGTTGCCGGCCAAGGAAGCTCACCCGAGCTTTGGTGTCAGAGTTTTTGTTGGGATTTCATTATGTGGTCATGATCGATCGAACTGGGGGCCATGTGACTCCATTTCCTGCCCCCTTTCCCCCCAGGGTCAGGCTGATGTCATATCACTCAAAATCCCAACCTTGTAATCACATGGTTGGTTTCTCTGGCATCACCAGCCTCCTTCCTGAGTCACCTTGCTAGCATAAACCATCAGGTGTGGTCCAAGGGATCTGCCATAGATAACACTGGGGACATTCCAGGGGTTTAGGGGCTGCCTCCCAGGAACCAGGGGAAAAGGCCAGACTGTTTCTCTATTATATATAATAAACTCCAAGTTAGTGCCCATTGTCTCTCCAACGACTGCTCCTTTCCATGGTTTCCCACCCCTGTTTCTAAGAGCAAACACTGGACAGACCAGATTCATCTTTCCCCACCAGGCAATGTCCCAATTTGGGAGTAAACCTCTGATCAAGTGTTGCTGGTTCAATCAAGGGGGACAGGAGATGGGACATCTAGTCTTTGTCTTCAACTATAGCCATGAAGTGGCCAATTTCCTGTCACTAGGGCTCCGGGAGCAGAGGGTACCCTGATTGGTATATTTGCTGTGTTAGGGAAGAAATGTCAGATATGCAATCAGGTGGGGTGGTTTTCATTTTGGCTTCTTAAGGTGCTTTGACATCACACTTTTCTCCAGGGGAGGCTCATCTTGTCTCTCTCTCTCTCGTTCTTAAAAAAATTTCTTCACCAGTGTTCTCAGTCTTGTGGCCCACGCACACAGCCTGCCCTGTGGGGTCTCCTTCCCACCTGCGGTTCACTATTCTGAGGCTAAGACCAAGGAGGTGGATTGAATGTGTTTTCAGAAATCAAGACATCAATCAACATTCTTCTTGGGGCGCCTGGGTGGCTCATTTGGTTAAGCCTCTGACTTCGACTCAG
Source organism: Panthera uncia (assembly GCF_023721935.1). Classification (NCBI taxonomy): domain Eukaryota; kingdom Metazoa; phylum Chordata; class Mammalia; order Carnivora; family Felidae; genus Panthera; species Panthera uncia. Next base: position 108,096,290 of record NW_026057584.1, on the reverse strand, counting down.
GTCATGATCTCGCGGTTCGTGAGTTCAAGCCCCACATCCGGCTCTGTGCTGACAGCTGGGAGCCTGGAGCCTACTTCGGATTCAGTGCCTCCCTCTCTCTCTGCCTCTCCCCACTCATGCTCTGTCTCTCTCTCTGTCTCTCAAAAATAAATAAACATTTAAAAAAAGACAATTGTCTCAAAAACAACAAATACTATGAAGCATCTACTTTGTAGTAGGTTACGAGGAGGAAGAAGTGTATAAAGCTCCAGAATGGCTGTCTGATGGAAAGAAAATGTGAGCCACATATGCAATTCTACAGCCACACTAAAAATGTAAGAAGAGACAGGCCAAATTAACTTTAATCATGTGTTTTTAATTTTTTTAAAATGTTTATTTATTTTTGAGACAGAGAGAGACAGAGCATGAATGGGGGAGGGTGAGAGAGAGAGGGAGACACAGAATCCAAAGGAGGCTCCAGGCTCCGAGCTGTCAGCACAGAGCCTGACACAGGGCTCAAACTCACAGACCTTGAGATCATGACCTGAGCCGAAGTTGGACACTCAACCTACTGAGCCACCCAGGCGCCCCTTAATCATGTGTTTTAAAAAAAATTTTAATTCAAGTGAGTTAACAGGGTAGTCTTGGCTTCAGGAGTAGAGCCCAGTGATTCATCTCTTACATATGACACCTAGTGCTCATCCCAACAAGTGCCCTCCTAATGCCCATCACCCATTTAGCCCATCCCCCCACCTACCTCGCCTCTTAACCCAATAAACCCAAAATATCTTTTCAATATGTAATTGATGTAAAAATTACTAATGAGATATTTTACAACTTGTTTTTCAATGTGTTCAAGATCTGCTGTGTACTTTATGCTCACAGCACAGCTCAGTGTGAACGAGCCCCAACTCAAGTGCTCAACAGCCTTCTGGGGTCAGTGGCTGCTGTATTAGATACACAACTACATGTTTATTGTATATATATATATATATATATATATAACATAATTTAATATATTTAATGTTATAACATATATATAGTATGTGTGTATATAAACACATGTATATATGTATGCATATGTGTGTATATATATGTATGTACATATATGATCTGTTTTCTCTCGTAGAGTAACAACATTGGAGAAAAGCATCCTCAGGAGGCCCCGAGCCTATATCCTGGTTCCACTGCTTCCTGGCAAGTTACTAGTCTTCCCAAGCCACTGCTTTCTTCCCCTGTGTCACATGGGTAATAATACCTACACAGAATGGTTGGGAGGGGTAAATGAGACTCTATATGGCACGGGGCAGGTGATTAATAAATAGCTTATTCCCCTGTTCTCAGAGACTTGAAGTAGGGACACGGATAAGGATGGTAAGTTGGCTCCTGACCCACCTTGACCAGAATTACTCCCCTTCTTCTTCTTCCTCTTCCTCTTCTTCTTCTTCTTCTTCTTCTTCACTAGGAAAAAGTATTATTTTAACAATGTTATTAACAGTAGGTACTATACTTACTCCCGACCTTGAAGTTCCAGCTAATGCATGCTGGAAGCTAGATTCAAACTCTGGTCTGTCTCATGCCAGAGCTCACACACTTAACAGTTCAACATCCCACCTCCCTTCAAAACTCAGCTGGGAAGACAGAAGAATAACGAACAAATGTACAAAGGATCCTTAATTCTGTGAATAATTCTTTGTCTTAACTTAGCTACCTTATATTGATTAAATCTCTCAATAAAAATGTGTTTTAATGTCTGAAAAATGTGTTTAATTTGTCTTTTTAGCTAAATATTACTTTTTAAACATTAGTTCTGATAGGTCTTTATTTTTATTTTTTTATTATATCTTTAAAAAATTTTTTTAAAACTTATATCCAAGTTAGTTGGCATATAGTGCACTAATAATTTCAGGAGTAGGTTCCAGTAATTCAACCCCTATGTATAATCCCAGTGCTCATCCCAACAAGTGTCTTCCTTAATGCTCCTTACCCATTTAGCTCATCCCCCCACCCACATCCCCCGCAGCTCTCAGTTTGTTCTCTGTATTTGAGTCTTTATGTTTTGTCCTCCTCCTTGTTTTTATATTATTTTTGCTTCCCTTCCCATATGTTCATCTGTTTTGTATCTTAAATTCCACATATAAGTTAAGACATATTTGTTTTTCTCTGACTAATTTCACTTAGCATAATACACTCTAGTTCTATCCATGTAGTTGCAAATGGCAAGATTTCATTCTTTTTGATTGCCAAGTAATACTCCATTGTGTATATATATATATGTATACAATGTGTATATACACAATATACATTGTGTATATATATATATATATATGTATATAATGTGTGTGTGTGTGTGTATATACACACACACACACACCACATCTTTATCCATTCATCTGTTGATGGACATTTGGGTTCTTTCCATACTTTGGCTATTGTCAATAGTGCTGCTATAAACATTGGGGTGCATGTGCCCCTTTGAAACAGCACATCAGTATCCTTTGGATAAATACCTAGTAGTGCAATTGCTGGGTTACAGGGTAGTTCCATTTTTAATTTTTTGAGGAACTTCCATACTGTTTTCCAGAATGGATGCACCAGTTTGCATTCCCACCAGCAGTGCAAAAGAGAGCCTCTTTCTCCTCATCCTCGCCAACATCTGTTGTTGCCTGAGTTAATTTTAGCCATTCTGACTGGCGTGAAGTGTGGTATCACTGTGGTTTTGATTTGTATTTCCCTGATAATGAATGATGTTGAGCATTGTTTCAGGTATCTGTGAGACATCTGGATGTCTTCTTTGGAGAAATGTCTATTAATGGCTTTTGCCCATTTCTTCACTGGATTATTTGTTTTATGGGTGTTGAGTTTGGTAAGTGCTCTATAGATTTTGGATACTAACCCTTTATCTGCTATGTCATTTGCAAATATCTTCTCCCATTCCATCAGTTTCCTTTTAGTTTTGCTGATTGTTTCCTTTGCTGTGCAGAAGCTTTTTATTTTGATGAGGTCCCAATAGTTCATTTTTGCTTTTGTTTCTCTTGCCTCCAGAGACGTGTTGAGTAAGAAATTGCTGCGGCCAAGATCAAAGAGGTTTTGCCTGCTTTCTCCTAGGGATTTTAATGGCTTCCTGTCTTACATTTAGGTCTTTCATCCATTTTGAGTTTATTTTTGTGTATGGTGTAAGAAAGTGGTCCAGGTTCATTTTTCTGCCTGTCGCTGTCCAGTTTTTCCAACACCACTTGCTGAAGAGACTGTTTTTATTCCATTGGATATTCTTTCCTGCTCTGTGAAAGTTTAGCTGGCCTCACATTTGTGGGTCCATTTCTGGGTTCTTTATTCTGTTCCATTGATCTGAGTGTTTTTGTGCGAGTACCATACTGTCTTGATGATTACAGCTTTGTACTACAGCTTGAAGTCCGGGATTGTGATGCCTCCTACTTTTTTTTTTTTTTTTCCTCAAGATTGCTTTGGCTATTTGGGGTCTTTTCTGGTTCCATAAAAATTTTAGGATTATTTGTTCTAGCTCTGTGAAGAATGCTGGTGTTACTTTGATAGGGATTGCATTGAATATGTAGATTGCTTTGGGTAGTATCAACATTTTAACAATATTTGTTCTTCCTATCCAGGAGCATGGAATCTTTTTCCTTTTTTGTGTGTGTCTTCTTCGATTTCTTTCTATAGTTTTCAGTGTATAGATTTTTCACCTCTTTGGTTAGATTTATTCCTAGGTATTTTATGGCTTTTGGTGCAATTGTAAATGGGATTGATTCTTTGATTTCTCTTTCTGTTGCTTCATTATTGGTGAATAGGAATGCAACTGATTTCTGTGCATTGATTTTGTATCCTGCGACTTGGCTGAATTCATGGATCAGTTCTAGCAGCTTTTTGGTGGAATCTTTTGGGTTTTCCATATAGAGTATCATGTCATCTGTGAAGAGTGAAAGTTTGACTTCCTCCTGGCTGATTTGGGTGACTTTTATTCCTTTGTGTTGTCCAATTGCTGAGGCTAGGACTTCCAATACTATGTTGAATAACAGTGATGAGAGTGGACATCACTGTTGTGTTCCTGACCTTAGGGGGAAAGCTCTCAGTTTTCCCCCATTAAGGACGATATTAGTGGTGGGTCTTTTTATATGGCTTTTATGATCTTGAGGTATGATTCTTCTACTCCTACTTTCTTGAGGGTTTTTATCAAGAAAGTTTGCTTTATTTTGTCAAATGCTTTCTCTGCATCTATTGAGAGGATCATGTGCTTCTTGTCCTTTCTTTTATTGATATGATGTATCACATTGATTGTTTTGTGGATATTGAACCATCCCTGCATCCCAGGTATAAATCCCACTTGGTAGTGGTGAATAATTCTTTTAATGTATTTTTGATCTAGTTGGCTAGTGTCTTGCTGAGGATTTTTGCATCCATATTCATCAGGGAAATTGGTCTGTAGTTCTCCTTTTTAGTGGGGTCTTTGTCTGATTTTGGAATCACCACTTTAACCAGAATTCTAATCAAATCACAAGGTCACATCCAGTCAACAAAGACCAGTGTTTGTTGTGTGGGCTAAGGTTTCCAAGTGTGTAGCAGCTAGAAGGCTAGTTTCACAGGCTGTCTGTATAACCTTGTTAATGTATCAGAGTTATCTATGATCAATTACATTTGGGGAACAATCAGGTTTCTTTCCTGCAGGACTTCTCAAGGCCTGAATATGTTAGCATATTAGTAGGCTTTGTGAATCTCTAAAAGTGAGATATGTCCAGATGTATTTGACCATGTAGTCTTTTTTTTTATAGAACATCTCAAGGAGAGATGGGCAACATCTTTTTAAGCTTCCTGCCATATATATTTTATGTGTATATATAATATACATATAATATATTTATATACAGACATATATGTGTACACACACACATATATACTTTGTGTATGTTAAAAGAAATTTATTTTTATTTTTTAAATGTTTATTTTTGAGAAAGAGAGAGAGAGAGAAAACAAGTGATTAGGGAAGGGGCAGAGAGAGAGGGAGACAGAGGATCAAAAGTAGGCTCTGCTCTGACAGCAAACAGCTGGATGCAGGGCTCAAACTCACAAACTGTGAGATCAAGACCTGAGTTGAAGTTGGACTGAATCACCCACGCGCCCCAACAAAAATTTAATTTCTCTTAGATGAATGGTTAAAAGAGGGATTTCAAGGTCTTATGGTAATTACAATTTTAACTTTATAAGAGACTACCAGACTGTCTTCCAGAATGGCTGCACCAGCAAAGTATGAGAGTTCCAATTTCTCCACATTTTCTTTTTCTTTCTTTCTTTCTCTTTCTTTCTTTCTTTCTTTCCCTTTCTTTCTTACTTTATTCATTAAATATTTATTTAGCACTCCACAGTGGAGCCATGTTTACCAAGGGTGGGGTCTCATAGACCATCAGCACCAGCATATCTGGGAATTTTTTTTTCCTTTATAGTAAGTGCACTCCTTAATCCCCACCGCCTGTTTAACCCACCCCCCCCCCCCACCTCCCCTCTGGTAACCATCATTGTTTTCTATGGTTAAGAGTCTATTTCTTGGTTTACCTCTCTCTCTCTTTTCACCCATGCTACTATGTTTTGTTTCTTAAATTCCACATATGAATGAAATCATATGGTATTTGTCTTTCTCTGACTGACTTATTTCATTTAGCATTATACTCTCTAGATCCAACCACATTGCTGCAAATGGCAAAGATTTCACTCTTTATGACTAATATTCCATTAGTATGGAATAATATACTAATATATTAATATTCCTTTCATCTATACACCTTTCATGTATACACCTATACATCTTTCTTATCCATGCATCTATTTATGGGCACTTGGGCTGCTTCCATAGTTATTATTCATAATGCTGCAATAAATATAGGGGTGCATGTATCCCTTTGAATTAATGATTTTATATTTTTAGGGTACATACCCAGTAGCTGCAATTATTGGATCATAAGGTATTCTTAGTTTTAATTTTTTGAAGAAGCTCCATACTGTTTCCCACAGTGGCTGTACCAGTTTGCATTCTCACCAACAGGGCAAGGGGGTTCCCCTTTATCCACATTGTCGTCAACGCTGGTTGTCTCTTGTGTTGTTGATTTTAGCCATTCTGACAGGTGTGAGATGATATCTCATTGTAGTTTTGATTTGCATTTCCCTGCTGATGAGTGATGTTGAGCATCTTTTCATATGTCTGTTGGCCATCTGGATGTTTTCTTTGGAGAAATGTCTGTTCATGTCTTCTACCCATTTTTTCATTGGATTGTTGTTGTTGTTTTTTGAGTGTTGAATCATACCAGTTCTTTATATATTTTGGGTACTAACCCTTTATCAGATATGTCATTTGCAAATATCTTCTCTCATTCAGTAGGTTGCCTTTTAATTTTGTTGATTGTTTCCTTTCCTGTGCAGAAACTTTTTATTTTGATGTAGTCTCCTGTGATTTATATTAGTTATTTAAGAATCATAAGCATGACTTGGCTTGTCTTTATTTCCCTGGTCACACTGGTTTGGGTTTAACAAGTTAAAAGCAGTTTATGCTCAAATGAAAAGATTGTCTGTGGGGGCAGCTGGGTGGCTCAGTTGATTAATCATCTGACTTTGGCTCAAGTCATGATCTCGCAGTCTGTGAGTATGAGCCCCATGACAGGCTCTGTACTGACAGTGCGGAGCCTGGAGCCTGCTTTGAGTTCTGTGTCTCCCTCTCTCTCTGCCCCTCCCCTGCTCACATGCACACTCTCTCTCAAAAATAAATAAACATTAAAAAAACAACAACAAAAAGAAAGATTGCCTATGAATATGAGTCTTAAGGTACGTTAGATTAAATATCCCAAATTTGTAGAATGATGCTGTATTAGGGCTAGAAGACCCAGAGGGGATGCCTGGTTCCACCTCTCCTCTTCCGGCCCTCCTGAGCACATGGCTTGACTACCTCCTTCCCATGACCCGTGGTTGTGCAGAGAAACCAGCTCCTTCACTGGGGACCAACTGTTGATAGACAGTCTTTCCTTACCCAGGCCAGGTGTGTATCTTGGAGCATGTCCCATCCTTTCCACATGGCAGCCCCTCATTCAACACGTGTGGATGCTGCTTCTGTCTCTGTGAAGTCTTGTCTTTTCCAGGTCTTCTCTCAGCCATGACTCATGCTGTGGCTTTCAACTCCCTTGCCACCGTGGCCCCTTCCTTCTTCCTTCGGATGTGCTCCATCTGATGTGTTCTTAAAGCATGATCCTCAGAGCTGGGTCCAGGACCCAAGGGAAATGCTGAGGTGGGCTTGGCCAATGCCTCCTTTGTTCAAGGTGTTGTCCACCTACTGAGGCAACCAAGATGTGGTCAGCCCTCTGGAAACCTGGCAAAGGCTTAGCCCCATCTTTCCTCCCACACGAACCACCCTTCACCCTGGGTCCTCCCCCCACATTCTGTCCCTGCCAGATTTTACCTTTGTTGGCTTCAGCTTGTTGGGCCGATGGGATCACTTTTATATCCTGGTTTTGTTAACTCAAGCGCTGCATGGCTCTGCCGGGCCCTGTGTGGGTCACAGTTTTGGCAACCACAACCCCTATGTCCATGCAAGTCCTTGACAGAAACATATGGAACTGATGGCCATAGGCTCTCCAGCCTCTGCGTGGGTACTGGGTCCTGTTGCATTGCTCTCCACTCTTCACCGCTCAGAGTCCCTGTGACTGAGGGCGTCTGCCCCTCTCCTCTGTCTCCCAGGTCGGCTCCCCCTCCCCGCCACCGTAGCAGTTCTCTGGGGTTACTGCTCCTCTCGAACCCCCTCCGGACGCTCACTAGGCCCTGGCTGCTGTGGCCTGCATGGCAAACCCCCTCTCTGCCTCATACGCCCCCTCTCTTGCTGCCTGAGCTTCAAGACCCTGCCTGACATTCCCGCTCTCCCTTTCTGTGGAGCTCTGCCAGGTGCAGTGTGGACAAGGGAGAAGCCACCTCTCCCCCACTCTGAGCCTCTCTTGGCCCCTCACTCTGAGTCTTTGCAGATGGGGCACAGACGTGGGGCTCATGTCCCCCCCAGGGACTCTGTGCAAAACTTTCTCCTTACCTGCCTGGGGGGTTCCTCTGGCTGCGTTTAGTTTGGGACAATCATGGCTGGAGAATTGTTGCCTTTTCCCACGGGCTTTCTTCTTCTTTCTCTTAGTCTTCACCACCTGCCTCCTGGAATGCGTTTATTATCCCCAGATTTCAGATAAGAAAACAGAAGCTCAGAGATTAAATAGCTTGCTCAAAAATTATAATGACGGTAAATCGCAGGTCTAGGTTTGAATCCAAGTTGCCCACGCAGTCAGCAGATATTAACTGGGCACTTACTGCAAGCTGTCTGCTTCCAAAGTGCATGTGTTTTGTATGTAGTGAGCTGCCTCTCAAACTGCGAAGTAGGACTCGACGGAAGGAGAGGCCTGGGGCGGGGGCCAGGCCGGCAAGGGAGGCACTGCCCCAGTCCCACCACTAGGTGGAGCTGCTGGCCCGACCGTCCCAGGCCTGCGCGGGATAAACTGCCAATCCCCACTCAGCCCCTCTCGGGGCCCACGTTGTTCCTGGAAGAGGGAGAGCTCCAGTCATGCCAGGAGAGTACTTTCAAGCGGCCAGGAAGCCACCAAGAGAGTTACTGCATCACAGAAATCTGGAGCCTGAGGGGACTTGGAGATCCCAGTCTCAAGACGTGCACTTTGATTTCTCACAAGTTGCAGCTCTAGAAGTGTCCAGGAAGCTCCAGAAGACTCCAGAAGGCGGGTGGGGCCAAGAAGAAGATGTTGGCGGATAGACCTTTAGCCCCACTTCTACTGGCAGGAGGTCGATGGAGATGATCCTGGAACTGTGGAATTAATTTTTAGAGTTTCTTCTTTTTTTTCCTGCAAACTTAATTTTGAAAAATTTCAAGCCTATAGAAAAATTGAAAGAATAGTACAGGGAACACCTATTTCTGTCTCACCAAGATTCACTACTTGTTAACATGTGGTCATGCCTGACTGGTCTCTTTCTCACACTCTGTGTGTGTGTGTGTGTGTGTGTGTGTGTATAAAACATAACAGTTGCAGACATGGTACTTCTCTTCTGAACATTTCATCGTGTCTCCCTCTTTTTTTTAATAAGAACTCTATTTTACTATATATATATATATATAGTTTCAGGAGGAGGACCCAGTGATTCATCACCTACATATAACACCCAGTGCTCATCCACAAGTGCCCTCCTTAATGCCCATCACCCATTTAGCCCATCCCCACACCACACTGCCTTCCAGCAACCCTCAGTTTGTTCTTTATTTGAGATTCTCTTATGGTTTGCCTCCCTCTCTGTTTTTATTTTTCCTCCCCTTCTCCTATGTTCATTTGTTTTTTTTCTTAAATTCCACATATCAACATGCCTCTCCTAAAGACAAGGACATTCCCTGACACAGCCCTGATGCTGTTCTTGGTGATATTGCTTTTTAAGAAGGGAAAATGTACTTGGCTTAAGAACTTGAAAAATCCCCAGTGAGATCTGGTTGCCAAGAATGAAAACATTAGGAAGCCAGTTTAAAAGATTCATCCCTCCCTCACGTGTTTTGAGAGAAATTTTAGGCTTGGCAGCAGATTCGGCTGGGTGCCCTCAGGATAGGGTTGTGTCTGACCACCACCCGCCAAGAGGTGGATTTACAAAAGATAGAGCTCCTGGGGCCTTGGCAGGCAGGGGCTCTGTGCATGGCGGATAACACAGGCATGGCGGAAGACACAGCATGGCGGCCACCCTGCCTTGGCCCAGCACCAGGCCAGTGGACCCAGTGGCGGGCTCACAAGGTTCTGAATGCAAGGACATAGCCCACCGTGGGGTCCAGGAGCAGGAAGAGGCTCAGCTGCCCCCAAAAAGGGCCTGGGGGAGTGATTCTCAGAGAAACATTGGCTGGGGCAGAACACTGAAGAAATGTCTTTTTCCAAAGCAGAGAACTGGGGTAGGGGCTAGTGATCAGCATGGGGTGCTAACATTGCCCTTGCTTAAAGGAAGCAGGGAGTGGGAGCTTTGGAGAGGGAGTTTGACACCACATTTCCTCTTGGACAGGATAGGGGAGAAGGCAGAGCACAGAGCTGGGCCGAAGGCCCACTGTTCCAGACCCAGCTTGAGCTGGTCGGCACATGAGGGGCAGTGAGGAGCTGCCATTTGCTTTCTGGGAAGGAAACTTCCATTGAGACATGTAGCCCCAGCCTGAGTGGAAGGTTCTAGGGACTACTACCCTAATCACTGCCCTGGCCAAGAAGGCTCTGTGTTATAATAGCTGGGCCTTATTGGAAGACAGGTGGACCTTTGGGAGGTCAGGGACCGTCTCTAGGTTGCTGCTTGCATGTTCTGTGACCTCTGGAAGTATCTCTGAGTTTCTGTCCACACCCTTCAACCTGTCCTGGGCAGTCTGTCTTGATTGCACGCCATGAGATCAAGCTTGGTTTTCAGGCCTCTTGACATTTGAATGCAGACCAGGGAAGGAGGACACACATTCAAATTGTTCTTAAAATAAATATGTACATAGATATACTCAGCCAGGAATCAATCCAGACTAATTGGGCATTGATATTCGGCAAAGGTCCCACACCGCAGAGGTGGGAAGGGGCCTAGGTGGTGTCTGTTCCCCAGCACGCACAGGCAGCAGGGGCCTGGGCTTGCTGGGCTCTCAGTGCCCTGGGGCACATGGTCCATGTGCTTTGATGTCCCAGCCTGCATTTGGTGGTCTGCTTTCCACCTGGTGTTCTCCTGGCAGATGCCATGTCTGGACAGAGGCCATGTCTCTTGGTGTGTGCTATTTCAGCAGAGGCACCCGTGTTCTGAGGGCAAGGCTGTTTCTGGAGTCTTTTATCTAAGAAATCTCCCTGGGGACTCAAAGCAGCTGGTGTCTCCCCTTCTCTTTGCAGCCCATCCCTAGCTTCTTTGGAAACACGCTACTGTTCCCTTTTGCCCTCCTCATGGGATGGACACACCAGCAGGGAGCTTGCACACAAACTTTCTGCGTCCGTGTGTTGGCGGGCCCAACAGTGATGGAACTTCAGGGCCAATGGAGGACCGACCACTCCTACCGTGGGAACAGCCGACCTCCCGCTTCAGATGCTGGATGTGAAGCTGGTGGGTAATCATGGCTCCAAAGTGAGACCTAGGGATGCCCGGCCACCGCCACGGGGGAGTGGTTTCTCCCACTGTTTGGTCTTCGGAGCTCATTAAACTCTTGAAAGTGCTAAAAGTCCTAAAGAGCTTTAGCTCTTGTTGATCATATTTATAGATATTTAGGATATTAGAAATTAAAATGAAAAATAACTAGAAAACTTAATCTTTTCATTGAGTACTTTTATTCTCTGGCCCTTAGTATCCTCAGCTGCTTCAAAATGTGCCCTCTGCCATCTGTCACCTCTGCTCTCTGCTCAGAGGCTGCAGGCTTTCGTATGATCTACCCCTTCTTTGCAGGTGCCCCGGCAGCAGAAGTCTCAGCCAGTGCAGCTGGTCTCAGGGAGGAAAAGTAATAGGTGATCTCAGTATGTCTTACTAAGGTGTACATGACTGCTAGCCTCATCTCGTCTAGGAAAAACCTCATCAGAAGAGGAGTCAGATTAATACAAATAATCCCCTCCCTCTTTGGCTTTTCCAGCAACATGACAATAGAATGAACATTCTACCCATCTGTGTGGGAGTCTTTAGCCTCCAATTTCCTAGGCCCTGTCTGCTCTGCAGAGCTGCCCCTGCTCTTCCACTTTAAGCCCTTCCAAATGATTTCCCTGCCTTGGAGCCCTGCACGGTGTCTGCTCGTGAATGCATGTGCAGCCATGGGCACCATGCTTGGCACAAGGTCGGCACTCAACACCTGAGCCCTTGAGCGACTGAGCAAACTGCCTGCCGCGCATCAGGACGTCCATGAGGGCACAGCTGGGCTTCACATCTAGCCTAACGGAGTTTGGTTTGCATTAAAGCTGCAGGTCTCAAACTTTTTGGTCTCGGCTTCCTTTTCTTTTCTTTTTAAAAAAAAATTTTTTTTTAATGTTTATTTATTTTTGAGACAGGGAGAGACAGAGCATGAACAGGGGAGGGTCAGAGAGAGGGAAACACAGAATCTGAAGCAGGCTCCAGGCTCTGAGCTGTCAGCACAGAGCCCGATGCGGGGCTCGAACTCACGGACGGCGAGAGCATGACCTGAGCCCAAGTTGGCCGCTGAACAGACTGAGCCACCCAGGCGCCCCTCGGCTTCCTTTTCAATGTTCAGAATGACTCAGGACCCCAAGGAGCTTTTGTTTGTGTGGACTATATCTATCGATATTTTTCCTCTTCAAACCTGAGAACGTTTTAAATATTTATTTATTAATTCATTAAAAAAAATAAAGCCATTGCATACAACATACATTGCATACAACATAAAAAGCATATTTTTTTTATGAAAAATAACCACGTCTCCAAAGTAAATTTAGTGTCATTTTTTACAGTTAATATTTGGTTTAATATCTGGGGTGCCTGGGTGGCTCAGTCGGTTAAGCCCCGACTCGTGATCTCTGCTCAGGTGATGATCTCGCAGTTCTTGAGTTCGAGCCCCACATGGGGCTCTGCGCTGCTGGTGTGGAGCCTGCTTGGGATTCTGTTTCTCCTCTCTGCCCCTCCCCTGCTTGTACTCTCTCTCTCAAAATAAATAAATAAACATAAACACACAAAAACTATCTGGCTTAATGGGAAACAGTTGGGCCCTCCTTCTGCCTCTGCTGGCAATACATCGTTGGAGGTTGTGCTGGCTGAAGTGTTGGGGAAAATATGCTGCTGGAGTAGGGGGTAGATTTTCTTTCATAGCCTTTCAGGTACTTGGAGATTGGCTTCTTTGTTACTGCACTGAAATGTGACATGTGGTGGCTTCTTAAAGGTTAATTTCCACGTGGAATCTGAAACCATTCATCCTGTTTGTCCTGAAGCCACTGGTCTAACTTGCCTTTTGAACAATATCTTTTCCCCCGACGTGTGCTGTCGTGCACGGGTCCTTAGGAAGATTCACAGAGTTACCCAGTGTTTTCCCGCTTCTGGCTCTCCTCTTCATCACACAGTATCACAAATCAAATTTGCTAACAAGGCCACCAATGTCAGAAAAGTCTCCAAATATCCGGAGGCTTGCCAAGCCTAGGATGGCAGGTACAGTTTTCACAAGATTCTAATTTTTGCCTGAATGCTCAAATTTTATTGTTGGCAACAAACACCGTCATGGTTTCCGTCAAAATGACAGGCTCACTTTGTTCATTTTCCAAGAAATGTCTGTCAAATACCCAAGTCCAAATAATCATTGTTTGTGAGATTTCGTTCTCTCAAGTAAAAATGGTATTCTACACAAAAAACAAAACAAAACAAAACAAAAACAAAAACAAAAGTGGCCAGATCGACTTGCAGTGCAAATAGTCCCACAGGTGATTTCTTGGCAACAACTGCCACGCTTGGGCATGCAATAAATGTTCTATGCCAACTAGAATTTAATGCAATGAATATATTTTACTGCTTCCTCAAGGGCAATCTCAAGGAGAATGGGGACTCATAAAAATTTGCGAGTGTGCATGGTGGAGAAGCAAAGCACTATGATTTGGAGCTGTTGCCCGAGTTGTGCAAAGCCTCAGCATCTTTACCCACCAATGTGTGTGACCTCCAGTGCAAGTGACGATAACATGAAAGAGGCAGGTTACACTCCAATATTATTATTATGAAAATAATTCTGACCTTGTGCACACCTATAAAGGTCTCATAGTATTTCCAGCCTGCCTGAACTATACTCTGAACACCTGTAAATGGAAGCATCTTCAAGCCAGTATGTTCCCTCAATTTCTCTTAGCATGGCTTCAGGTTCCCGTGAGGGCTGGGCACCCAGCAGAAGTTCATAAATGTTTGCTGGCTGAATGCTTGGCGTCTCTGGGATGTAAATTCGGGAAATAGAGTCTGTAAAAGTACTTGTCATAGGTATGTGTCATTAATGCCCAAAGCCTGAGAGATACCCCCTGGAGACTGGTTGGTTTGGGGCAGTGCCTGGGGAATTGGTATTTTTAAAATATTTAAAGTATTTGGAAATCCTGCAACAAGAGAACTAGCCATAGGACCATCAGGCCAACAGCAGAAAGGCAACCCAACTATAAGGGGCAGAAACCCACAGGCATGTCTTCCTTTCCTTGGCTTCTGCTGAAAGCAATCAAGACAGAACACCTTGACCTTGGACCATGCAGGCTTGGACATTGTCAGGTGGTTTCCAGGGCCTTCCTGCAGAATGGGTTGAAAGTGGTAAGGGGAGAAGTGGGCTCTCACAGGCACTGGAGGGGCTGGGGTGCTATCAGAATCACAGGGGAATGGGTTTTTGAACCAGGAAGGGATGGGGCCCCCGGGCTGATGCTTTGGTTCTGCTACAGAGTTTTGGAGCCACGCTGGGAAAGGTGCTGTTTGTGCAGCTCTGCCCTCCTGCCTTCCACTGGGGGTCTGTCTGCTTTTCTCACTCTGAGAGCATCTCCTGAATGTCCAGGAGTCCTCGCTAGCCCTGCTCCTTCCCGAGGGACTCTTAGCAAGTCACTACTGTTCCCAACTGGGAGTGATACTAATTTTGTGCCCACGTCCCACCTTGGGGCAGCCTCCTTACTCTCCAGCCCTGGGCACCCTCTGTCCAGCCACAGGGCTTAAGGCCTGGATCCCCGTAGGCTCGACCACTTCTCTGTGTGAACATCCCTCCTGTGCACATTTCTGTGGCTGTGAGGAGGCAGGAGGATTTGAAATCCTCCAAATCTGGCAGGAGGGGCCAGTGAGAGCAAGGCTATTCTGGTTCCTGGTGGTGCTTATAATTTCTTTTTTTGCAAGTGTCTTTTTTAAAAAATATTTTAAATGTTTATTTATTTTTGAAAGAGAGAGTGCAAATGAAGCAGGGGCAGAGAGAGGGGGACAGAGGATCCAAAGCGGACTCTGTGCTGACGGCAGTGAGCCTGATGTGGGGCTTGAACTTGTGAACTATGAGTTCGCGGTCTGAGCCAAAGTTGGATGCTCAACTGACTGAGCCACCCAGGTGCTCCTCTTGTTTTGCAAGTGTCTTATGCCCTCCAGAAAGCAACTCAGGGTTGCGTGTCTAAAAACCTTCCCAGGTGGTTCTAATGTACAGCCAGGGGGAGAGCCTGGTTTTGTTCATTTGTTTGTTTGTTTATTCTTTAATATTGATTATTCAGTAAGGAAACCAGGGAAGATATTTTGAGATCCAGGTGGAAACCAGAGATATGTACCCCAAGGGTGGTTATGCAATTGGAAAAAAAAAGAAAGCAGTATGTTTCTGTGGAGTTTACATATATAGATTATTAAGCCAGAACTGTAGTTGAAGTTTGGTTAACCCTTTCATTGATTATGTTTGTCTCTCTGTGATCAATACCAGATAAGTGTATGAAATCTTGAGGACCAAGTTTCTCAACAGCACTGTAGGCTTATAAGAGAAGTAGTATTATTTTGTAACATTGTGGAATGTAGAGGAAACATTTTTGTGTTTCTGCAGGCTTTCTAGACAAATTTTGCTGAAACTTGGAATTTGGTTGTCTTAGTTGGCTCAGGCTGCCGTAACGGAATACCACAGGCTGGGTGATTTAAACAACAGAAATGTACTTCTCACAGTTCTGCAGGCTGGGAGTCTGAGATCCAACTCGGTCTCTGGTGAGGGCTCCCTCCCTTCTTGTAGACGGCCGCCATCTTGCTGTGTCCTCATAGCACAGAAGCGAACTTGCTGGTGTCTCTTCTTCCACAGGCACTAATGCCATCATGGGGCCCCACCTGAATGAGCTCATCCAGCCCTAACAACCTTCCCAAGGTCCCATCTCTAAATATCATCACATTGTGAGTTAGGAGGTTAACACAGGAATTTTGGGGGTAGGCAAGCAGTCCATAATACTGGGCTAAAAGCAAGTTTTAGAAGTTAATTTAGTGTGAAGGTAGTGAGAGAACTCTAGAGAAGTTTACCTAAGCTGGGGGTATGTGTTTACACTTCAGCCTGCAGTGAGGCCTGGGGCTTGGACATAAGCCAACATAAGTTACCTATCCTGGAGGGGTAAGCAGTTGGCCCTTGAACAATACTGGTGGGAACTGTGTAGATCCACTAATATGTGGATTTTTTCCCCCAGAACTACAGTACAGTTCTATAAACATATTTTCTCTTCCATATGATTTTCTTTTCTTTTTTAATTTTTTTAAAATGTTTATTTACTTTTGAGAGAGAGGCACAGAGTGCGAGTGGAGGAGGGGCAGAGAGAGAGGTAGACACAGAATCCAAAGCAGGCTCTAGGCTCTGAGCTGTCAGCCCAGAGCCCTATGCGGGGCTTGAACTCACAGACTGTGAGATCATGGCCTGAGCTGAAGTCGGACGCTTAACCAACTGAGCTGCCCAGGTGCCCCCCCCCCCACCATATGATTTTCTTAATAACATCTATTCTGTAGTTTATTTTGTTTACTATATACTGCATATAGTGTAATTACTGTGTATCTACTATATAATGTATATAGTGTATTTACTGTATATTTAGTATATGTTGTATACAGTGTGTAACACCTCTGACATGCAACGTAGGTAGTAATCAACTGTTTATGTTATTCATAAGGCTTCCAGTCGACCATAGGCTGTTAGTAGTTAAATTTTGGGGAAGTCAAAAGTTATATGGTAATTGTTAACGGTGTGGGGGTGAGCATCCTTAACTCTGGCTTTGTGTAAAGTTCACCTGTATTTACACTCCAGAAAGTAAGAGTAAGGATCCAGTATCCCTGACATACAGTCTAAGGAGCAAGGGTGTTCTGCTTCTTCTAGGAGAAGAGGGCCTCGAATACATCATTCTCCATCCCTCGGCCAAAGAATATTGTCTGCTCTTTGGGGTTCTTCCATCTGGCTCTCTTCATGTCGCCTGGCTAGAGCCAGGAGGGGCCCCAGGCTTCTTATTTACTGTAAGATCATAAGAAATCTGTCTCAGATCCAGGACACCTCATACATGCGTTTAGAATAAAATTAATACAGATGAATGTTAAAACCCCAAAGTGTTAAGTGAAATATACTGAATGTTGGCAACTAGGCAAAATACCTTCTAAGTAGAAAAAAGAAAGAAATAGAATCAAATGATTAATATGATGGCAGTTGCATGGTGACAAATGTGGTGATTTTAATTTGTCTTTCCTCCTAAAATTGTCTTACAGAGTATATATTAATTTGACAGCGGAAAAAATTAAAAAAAATTTTCTTTTGCAAGATGGTCATAATAGAAAGTACCTCTGTATTAGCCATCTATTGGTGCATTACAAATTAAGTCAAAACTTAGCAGCTTGGGGGTGCCTGGGTGGCTCAGTTGGTTAAGTGTCCGACTTCTGCTCAGGTCATGATCTCTCAGTTTGTGAGTTAGAGCCCCACATCGGGCTCTGTGCAGACAGTGTGGAGCCTGGAGCCAGCTTCGGATTCTCTGTCTCCCTCTCTCCCTCTGCCCCTTCCCTGCTCACACTCTGTCTCTCTCTTTCTCTCAAATATAAATAAATGTTAAAAAAAAATTGCGTTGTTTAAAAAAAAAAATAACGCCCTGGCAGCTTAAAGCAACCCACCTTAATCATCCCACAGGGCCTGTGGTCAGGATCTGGGCCTGGCTGAACCAAGTCCCCTGGCAGCTCCATTCTAGGCCCAACCCCCTTAGCAGCACAGTAGGTAGATATGTCAATATTGAACTTGTAAAGAACATTATATTAAATCATGAACTATGTTTGAGGGCCTTGCTGTTTTTTCCTGTTCTTCTATTTTGGGGTTTCGTATAAGATTTCTAGAATGTGTCATTGTGACTGTGCTACCCCTCCCTTCCCAAGGCCTCCTAGCTTGGGCCCTGCTGCCTAGACGCGCTTGTGCTAACACAGCTCTCATGGGCGTTGGAGGCTGGTGTGGCAGCGCCTGGCCTTCCTGGCAGAGTTTGTTGTGTGTTTGGAATCAGTCACAGTAGTAGCTGGAGAAGCAGTTACATAATATGTTGGCAGCGCGTGTCTGCATTGGCGATCTGCATAATCAGGCATGATTACGTGAGTGGGGGGACGGTACTTTGTGGTAAGGCCAAAGATGCACATGAAACAGGAAAGCCGCTGTCAGGAAACACAGATGCTAACTATGCAGAGGCAGTGCCCTTTACCTGAAATCTTGGTGACCGGAGCTCTCCCAGCCTCCGTGCCTCACCTCCCTCTCCAGAGACCAAGGCCTTCTGACCTCCACCCACAGGAGAAGCCCTTGGGAGCTGCTCCAAGTTCCCAGCAAGGCCTTGAGGGACTCACAGCTCCTGGCCTCCCTCCCCATTGCTGGCTGGGCTGACCTGCCCCTGACCTAGACCCCAGTGGGCAGTGGGGGCGGGACCATGAATGAGCTCATTTTCCCATCATCGGCTCCTTTCCCCTTTGGGGAGCGCCATGCCCAGCCCTTAGGGAGATGCTTCTTAATGCATGCAGGAAAACAGCGTGGTTCCCCCGAGGCCCCCCCTGCATACTGCCACCTTAGCAGCACGAGTATCACATGTGCACAAGTGTAGTTGTGTCTTTGAGGCCTCGATGAGGTTGACTTACAAGTCAGTGGGGAAGCTGTGGGAGAGGGTCAGAAGGAATAAGGACCTGCAGAGACTGATGACGCCAGCATTTGGGGTCCTGGAAAAGCTTCTGGGATCCAGAGGATACCTGTGTACATAGGAGTTTATAAACAGAAATGAGTCATGAGCCCATCTTCTCCAGAGATCGAAATGCTACTGCTTAGATTCGGGACCAGTGGGTTCTTGGTTCTTAATTGTTAAGAAAATGTACAAGACTGTTAGGGTGGCCTGGTCACCACCCAGGCTTTGACCCAGAAGCCATCTGGGGATGGTGCCACCCTCCCTGGGTCCTCAGCTCCTCTACTGGAATGTATGGTGTCGCTGGCTCAGTGACCCTGGCAGACACAGCCAGTCAGCTGAGCCTGCGTCTCGTAACCTTCCCTGGCTACCAGGGAGGGAGGAGGGAGAGGGCCTGGCCTCCTTCAGCCACACAGTGGGAGGCAAAGCCTGGCTTCCACCAGACAGATAAGAAGACTACTCCCCTGGCTGGGTATCCCCAAATATCAGATGTCCACTACAGTGGCCAAGAAATTGTGGTACTTTAGTCAGGCATTTGAAATGACTGGTAAACGAATTCTGTATGTATATATGCTGTTGAATATTACATGTATATATGTAATTTATATATACTATATATGCTGTAATTATAGATAACAATATATAACACTATACTACTTGATTTTATTCACTTTGAAAGAAATTTCTCTCTTTTGGTGGCATCAGAGGCTTCTAACCTAGAATTTCAAGACCGTGATTCCCACCAGGAAACCTTTTAGAGCCCATGGCAGAGAACATACAGTTTGGGAATGACCAAGGTTTATGTCTGAGCTTGGAGTAAGTACTGAACTAAGTCTGTTTGGGTCATCTGGGCATTCTCCCCAGGGGTTATTGGGTTATCCTGTCCAATGTTGGGACATTCAGATAAATAACAACACGGACTATTAATTTTGGATCCACATTTATAATCGCCTTATTTCAAGTTTTGTGGTAGGAATAGTTGACAGAAATGAAGGCTACTTGGCTCTGCAGCAGGGAGGTTACAGTCTGGTACAGCAGACCACACATAATTAGAATGTTATAATGAGCGATATACTTGTTAGCAGTATGCTGGTGGGTGTGAAGACCCAGAATAGACTACTCAGTGTATCTTTTTAGAGATTTGGTTTCATTTCATGTTAAATAATTTAAAATCAAATGCTGTTTTATTAAAACACTTGGAAAAAACACTTGGCTATATTGTGGAGTTGAATGCAAAATATGAAGTGAATGTTGGTAAAAATGGAGTAAAGACCTCTGACATTTCTCTCTATAAAAGCAATGAGAAAATTGGCAAAAATGGTCAGAATCAGTTTTTTTTTTAGAACCCTGGAAATTAACTACAAGCTTGCAGAAATTTGGGGAGCATTTATTAAAACAAATGCCTGAATCTTGGAAAGAATGGTAAGTTTAGTGGCATTTTATTTTGTCCTATGTCCTATTCCCTCCCCACCCCCACATGAAGGCCTTGAAAAATAACACCCGCATTTGGTGTGAAATTCAGCAGCCTGGCAGCCACCAAATGGAGCAGAACTGGCTTGGAGCACTTCCAAAGCCCTGTTACCAGAAAACTGTCATGATTTGCCCTGCTGGTGGTTTCTTGGAAGACCCTATTTGCTAAGCTGTCTGTATTTGACTTGACTGTGACCACTCTGAGCACACACAGTGTGAAAAGCCTTTTCCCAGGGAGCATTTGTTAAAAATAATTACAGGCAATTGATAACAGTTGGGTCAAATAACAGACTAATCAATAAGCTTAAGAGGAAAAGCTGGGGAATGCAATCTCCATAGGATATTGAAAAGCTCTAAAATGTTCCTGGGAATCTAGAAGGCCATGCTCATGAATAGGGCTGTAAGCATGCTAAGGGCTGTATGCACCCTCCAGAAAGACCTGAAAAGGCTCTAAGCCCTCACTTCTGGCTGATCTTGAGGCTCTGTGCAATCAGGAAGTAAAAGTTAGAAGAGTTGTAAACTGAGTTTTGAAGGCATGCCCAGCACACACAGAGCCCCTCAGCAAAGGCTGTGAGGCTCATTGGTTCCAGGTCTTTAGGGAGATTTCTCTGCAACCATTAACTGACCACTAGACTAACTAGACAGAAACTTCATTGGCCATATAAGACAAAGAATACCTACTCTCCAGAATTGGTTCAAAAAAGGCACTAAAACAAAACAAAAACCAAGTATAACAAACAGGAAAAATAAACTCTGGAGAGAGGGAGAATCTGATTTTCAGAGTTGCCATAGAATATTATTTGAAGTGTTCAGTTTTCTTTTTTTTAAATTTATTTTAACATTTATTCATTTATGAGAGACAGAGAGCACAAGCAGGGTAGGGGCAGAGAGAGGGAGACACAGAATCTGAAGAAGGCTCCAGGCTCTGAGCTATCAACACAGAACCTGATGTGGGGCTCGAACTCACAAGCTGTGAGATCATGACCCAAGCGAAAGTTGGACACTTAACTGACTGAGCCACCCAGGCGCCCCTGAAGTGTTCAGTTTTCAACAAAAAATTTGTGAGACATGGAAAGAAATAAGAAAGCATGACCCAGTCACAGGAAAAAACAAAAACAAAAACAAAAAAACAAATTATAAAAACTGTCCCCGAGGATGCCCAGATATTGGACTTACTAGTCAAAACTTTAAATCAGCTATTTTAAATACGTTCAAAGAACTAAAAACACCATATCATACTGAAAGAAAACATATATATTACTAATATATAATTTCCATCTCTTTATTGGCGCCCTATATTTGTAGTGCCATCATCATCCTCATATTTCATTTTAATACGACATGGCCACCCGTACACACACACACACACACACACACACACATATATATATATATAAATTCTGCAGTTGAAAAGTGCACTTTTATAGTGGGGCACCTGGGTGGCTCAGTTGGTTAAGCATCGGAATTCAGCTCAGGTCATGATCTCGCGGTTTGTGAGTTCGAACCCCAGGTCGGGCTCTGTGCTGATGGCTCAGAGCCTGGAGCCTGCTTCAGATTCTGTGTCCCCCTTTCTCTGCCCCTCCCCTGCTCATGCTCTGTCTCTCTTTGTCTCCCCAAAATAAATAAACTTTTAAAAAAAAGGAAGAAAGGTGCAATAAAAGGAGTGTCTGAGTGGCTCAGTTGGTTAAGTGTCTGATTTCAGCTCAGGTCATGATCTTGCAGTTCCTGACTTTGAGCCCCACATCGGGCTCTGTGCGGATGGCTCAGCCTAGACCCTGCTTCAGATTCTTTGTCTCCTTCTCTCTCCACCTCTCCCCCACTCACACTCTGTCTCTCTCTCTCAAAAATAAAATAAACATAAAAAAAGAAAAGTGCAATAACTAAAATGAAATCTTCACCAGAAGTGCTCAACACCATACTTGAGCAGAGAAGAAAAAAGTCAATGAATTTGAAGACAACTTAACTGAGATTATCCAGTCTGAGAAACAGAAAGAACCTTTGGGTAACATCAAACATACCAAAATATGCATAATGGGAGTCTCAGAAGGAAAGAAGAGAGAAAAAGGGGCAGACAAAATAGTTGAAGATCTATTGGATGAAAACCCCAAAATTTGGTGAAAAACATAATTTGATATTTTACATGAAATATGTATAGGGGCTCCTGGGTGGCTCAATTGGTTAATTATCTGACTCTTGGTTTTGGCCCAGGTCATGATCACATAGTTTGTGGGATCAAGCCCCATGTCAGGATCTGTGCTAACATCACAGAGCCTGTTTAGGATTCTTTCTCCCTCTCTCTCTCTGCCCCTCCTCTGCTCTCTCTCTCTCTCTCCCAAAATAAATGCTTAAAATATATAAATAATAAATTATAATACATACACACACACACACACACACACTTAGATTTATGAGTGCTCAACAAACTTCCAAGGGGTCAACAAACTTCAAGTATGGCGAATTCAAAGAGATCCACACCTATACATATGATCATCAAACTGTCAAAAGAAAAAGACAAAAAAGGAAATCTTGAGAGCAATAAGAGAGAAGCAACTCATTATGTACAAGTGATCCTTAATAAGATTCAAAGTTTATTTCTCATTAGAAACAATGGAGACCAGGAAACAGTGGGATGATATATTCAAAACTAAGAAAGAAAAAAAAAGTCAAAGATTCTATATCCAGCAAAATTGTCCTTCAAAGATGAAGAAGAAATTAAGATATTCCCATATAAACAAACACAGGGAGAATTCGTCACTAGGAAGTATGCCTTACAAGAAATATTAATGGGGTTGCTTTAGGCTAAAATAAAACACCAGCAGTAACCTGAATCTGTATGAAGAAATAAAAAGCACTGGTAAAGTAACTACATAGCCACATAAGAAAGACATTTTAATATATATTTTTAGTAACTCTTTTTTATCATCCGACCTAAAAGACAACTGCATAAAGCACTAATTAGAAATCTGTGTCAATGGTCACAAAAATGTATAAAGATGTAATTAGTATGAAAATAAAATCACAAAGCAGAAGGAAGGGAATGGAGCTTTCTAGGAGCAAAATTTTATATATTATTGAAACTAACTTGGTATTAATTTGACCTAGATAGATATAAATTAAGATGTTAATTGTAATCCCCTGAGTAACCATTGAGAAAAAACTTGGAAAATATATAGTAAAAGAAACACTAAGAAAATAGAAATGGTACACTTGGTAGTATCTATTTAATACAAAAGGAGGCAGTAGCAGAGAAATGAAGGAACAAAAAATATATAAGAAATAGAGGAAACAAAAAAGGGCAGACATAATTCCAAACATATCAATGATAACATTGAATGTAAATGGATCAAGCAATCCAATCAAAAGGCAGAGATTGTCAGACTGGATTGAAAAAAACCCCAAAAAACCAAAAAACAAGATTCAACATATGCTGTCTACAGGAGACATACTTTAGATCCAACAATACAGATTGATTAAAAGTAAAGAAATGGAAAAAAAGATATGTGATGAAAACAGCAAAGATTAGAAAGATGGAGTAGCTATTCACTGGACAAAATAAATTTTAAAAATGTTAATGGAGTTAAGGAGGGACATTTTATAATGAAGGTAAGGTCAATTCATTCATAAGATGTAACAATTATAAACATATATGTAACTAACTGTAAAGCCCCTAAATACATGAAGCAAAACAAAATTGAAGGGAGAAATGAACAATTCAACAATTCATATGCCATACTCAAAAATAGATAAGACTATGCAAAAAGTCAACAAATGAAAGACAAATATCACTATAAACCAAAGAATGGGCATCTACAGAACTTTCCATCTGACAACAGTAGAATATACATTCTTTTCAAGAACACATGTGGCATTCTGAAGAATAGACCACATGCTAGGCCATTAAACAAACCTAAATAAATTTTTAAAGATTTTTTTTAATTCTTTAAGCTTTATTATTTTTTTTTCTTTTTAAATTTTTTTTTTAACGTTTATTTATTTTTGAGACAGAGAGACAGAGCATGAACGGGGGATGGTCAGAGAGAGGGAGACACAGAATCTGAAACAGGCTCCAGGCTCTGAGCTGTCAGCACAGAGCCTGACGTGGGGCTCGAACTCACGGACCGCAAGATCATGACCTGAGCCGAAGTCGGCCGTTTAACCGACTGAGTCACCCAGGCGCCCCTAAGCTTTATTTTTTAGAAAGAGAGAGAGACAGAGCGTGAGCAGGGAAGTGGCAGAGAGGGAGGGAGACACAGAATCCGAAGCAGGCTCCAGGATCCGAGCTGTCAGCACACAGCCCGACGCAGGGCTCGAACCCACGAACTGTGAGATCATGAAATGAGCCGAAGTCGGCCACATAACCAACTGAGCCACCCAGGCGCCCCTAAATTTTTAAAGATTTAAATAACACAAAGTATATCCTCTCACCACAATGGTATACAATTGCAAATCAGTAACTGAAAGAAAGTTGAGAAATTCACAGATGTGTAGAAATTAACAATATACTTCTATACACTCAGTGGATCTAAGAAGAAATCACAAGGGAAATTAGAAAATACTTTGAGATAAATGAAGTTAAGATGCAACATACCAAACCTAAGAGATGCAGCTAAAGCAGAGCTGAGGGGGAAATTTATAGCTGCAAACACCTATGTTAGAAAAACAAGAACTCTCTAAAATCAATAACCTAACATCTACTTTAAGATGCTAGAAAAAGAACAAACTAAACCTAAAGAAAGCACAGGAAGGTGATAGAGGATAGAGTGAACATAAATACTGCAGGGTACAGGAAAACAATAGAGAAAAATCAATACAACCAAAAGTTAGTGCTTTAGAAAGATCATCAAAATGGAAACATCTACCTATTTTGGCCAAGGGGGAAAAAAAAGAGAAAATTCAAATAACTAAAATCATAAATGAAATAGGGGATATTATTGCTGACTCTACAGAAATAAAAAGGACTATAGAGAAATATTATGAACAATTACATGTTAATCAATTAGTTAACAGATGAAATGGGTAAATTTTTGGAAAGATACAAACCACCAAAACTGACTAAACAAGAAATAGAAAATCTAAATAAACTTAAAACAAGAAAAGACTGCAATAATTAAAAAAAAAAGAAAGAAAGAAAATAAAAAAGAATAAACAACAACAACAAAACCCACCCAACTGTCCACACAGAAAAACACAGGCCCAGATGGCTTTATTGGTAAATCCCAGCAAACGTTTAAAGAAGAATTAATATCAATTCTTCACAAACCCTTCCAAAAAAATAGAATAGGAAGGAACTCTTCACAAATCATTCTGTAAGTTCAATATTATTATGATATTAATACAAGACAAGGACATCACAAGAAAAAAACTACAGACATTATCTCTTATGATGATAAATGCAAAATTCCTCAACAAAATACTAAGAAACCAAATTGAGCAACACATGAAAAGATTTATACAATTTAACCAAGTGAGATTTATCCCCAGAATGCATGATTGGTTTAATATGCAAAACACCAATTAATGTAATGCATTGTATCAATAGATTGAAAACAACAACCACATGTTTATCTGCTGTTAATAGACCAGACAGCAGAAAAAGCATTTAACAAAATCCAACAGCCTTTAATTATAAGATATTTAACAAACTAGGAATAGAAAGGAACTTCCTCAACCTAATAAAGGGATCTACAAAACGAACAAACCCAAATCTATAGTTAACATCATACTTCATAGTGAAAGATTGGATGCATTTTCCCTAGGATCAGGAACAAGACAAAGATGTCTGTCTTCACTATTTCTATTAAAAAAAAAAAATATATATATATATATACACACACACACATATATATATACATACATATTTGGATATATATATATACACACATATATTTATACATATTTACATATATATGTAACATTTATAGTGTGTGTATATATATATATATATATATAGAGAGAGAGAGAGAGAGAGAGACTCCCAAGCAGGCTTCATGCTGCTGTGGGGCCCAATCCTACCAACCTGGGATCATGACCTGAGCTGAAATCAAGAGTCAGATGCTGAATTGATTAAGATACCCAGGAACCCCACTATTTCTACTGAATATTGTAATGGAGATTCTAGCCAGGGAAATTAGGCAAGAAAGGGAAATAAGTGGAATCCAGATTGGAAAGGAAGAAGTAAAAGTTTCTCAGTTCACAGATGACATAACATTATAAGTAGCAAATCCTAAGTAATCCACCAAAAAAAATTGTTAGAGCTAATACATGAGCTCATCAAGGTTGCAGGATACCAGCACAATATACAAACAAAAACCAAACAGGTGTATTTCCATACCTTAGGAGTGAAAAATACAAAAACAAAATTAAGAAAACAGTCCACTTACTATAGCATTAAGGGGAATAAAATACCCCAGAATAAATTTAACAAAAGAAGTAAAGCCTTGCACATGGAAAACTACAAAATATCATTGAAAGAAATTACATAAAACTTAAATGGAAAGACATTCCATGTTCCTGGATCAGAAGACTTAATACTGTTAAGATGACAGTGTTCCCCAAATAGATTCACAGATTCAACACAATCCTTATCAGAATCTGAACTGGACTTTTTGTAGAAATTAACAAGCTGATCTTAAAACTCATGTGGAAGTCCAAGGGACCCAGAATAGCCAAAATAATCTTAAAAAAATTTTTTAAAGTGTATGTATATATGTATGTATGTATTTTAAGATCCAATGCAGGGCTTGAACTCATGACCCTGAGATCAAGACCTGAGCTGAGATCAAGAGTCAGATGTTTAACTGACTGAGCCACCCAGGTGCCCCTCCAAAATAATCTTTAAAGAAAAAAAGATCAGACTACTGACATTTCCCAATTTCAAAACTTACTACAAAGCTGCAGTAATCAAGACAATGTAGTATGGGTATAAGAATAGACATATAATCAGAATAAATGAGAATCTGGAAATAAACTCTCACATTTACAATTAGCTGATTATTGACAAAAGTATCAAACTAATTCAATGGGCAAAAAACAATCCTTTCCACAAATGGTGCTAAGACAACTGGATATCCACATGCAAAAGAAAGAAATTGGACAGCTACCTCACATCACATACAAAATTAAGTCAAAATGGATTGAAGACCTAATGTAAAAACAAAGGCTATAAAAATTTTTAGGAGAAAACATAAGGGTAATATTTATAGCTTTTGATTTGGTAATGGTTTTTTAATATGATGTTGAAAGCACATGAAACAAAATAAAAAGTAAATACATTTAACTTCATCAAAATTAAATACTTCTGTGCTTCAAAGAGCACCATCAAAGAAAGTAAAATCCAGGGCGCCTGGCTGGCTCAGTTGGTAGAGTTTGTAACTCTTGATCTCAGGGTTGTGAGCTCAAGCTCCATGTCAGTTGTAGAGATTACTTAAAAAAAAGAAGAAAGAAGGAAAGAAGGAAAGAAAGGAAGGAAGGAGAGAAGAAAGAAAGAAAGAAAGAAAGAAAGAAAGAAAGAAAGAAAGAAAAAGCCAACCCACAGAATGAGAAGAAATATTTGTAAGTCAGATATGTAACAAGAAACTTGTAATTAGAATATAAAAATAACTCTTATGACTCAGTAGTAAAAAGACAAATAACCCAATTAACAATGGGTAAAGAATCCTGTAACCCATGTTGGAAGTTAGGTAAGTCCGGGGTCCCAGGCAAAGTTACTGTGATAAAGATTAACTTGCTAGCGTTGTGTAGTCCGTTGGGGCAGGGTTCCTTCCAAGTTGTCAGGATGCTCCATCCTTAGATCAGCTCCATCCTTTGGGCTTTAAGAGTTCTGTCCATTGGACATATTTCCAGCTCAGGCATGCTCAAGAAACGTCTCCTGTAGCCCCTCGGCTTTAATCCTCAGTTGCAATGTGAGTCAAGTTCATTCTGCTAAGCTCATGAGCTTAAGCAGGGCAGCACAGCTGAGGGGCCAGCTCATCTTTCCCCCAGGCCGTGCAGCCACAGGGATCCTGATCCCTTCCTGGACCCTGGCATGCTGCTAAGAATAGTGAGAGTACAGTATATGTGCCTGTGAAGATCTTCCCAGGGAGTCATGAGTGTTTCAGCTTTTCCTGGAATAAAGAGATCCTCAGCCTGCAGTACTGCTTTGAGAGTGCCCTGTGATCTTTCTCTTCAAAATCCAGCCTTAAATCCCCCTCCTCCAGGAAACATATCTTGATTTCACCAAACCTCTCTAATTGAATTTCTGGAATGATGAAACCTAAATCTGGCTGATGAATAGATCAGTGCTGCTTGAAAAGTAGGTCTGCTGGGCTATGAGGGAGAACTCTGGCCCCAACATTTCTTTTTTAGCCTATTTATCCTCTTTTTGGATAAACTGATATATGACATGAATATTAGTTATCACTCTTTGGTTGCAAGTGACAAAAACCCAACCCAAACTAGAGAAGTAGCTACAGTGCCGTGCTACTCTCCTTTGTGACTTCTGCTTCTCTTTTAGGGTTGCCTTCATTCTCTTCCATGGCACACTGCTGTTCTTTCAAAGCATGGCCCTAGAAACCTCCATTGCTGCCTCACGTATCTGCCAGCTGGCAGGAGTGCTCTTTCTTTCTGGCTCCCAGTTCAGAAAATCACTAAGAAGGGCTCTGATTGGCCCAAGCTGAGTCAGGTGTCACCAGTGAACCAAATACTGTGGCTGGGAGATGGGTCAGACTACACGGATAAAGGGAGGGGCAAATCCTCCAACGAAGGAGGTACAATAAAACCTTGGGTTGTGAGCATAATTTGTTCTGGAAACATCCTTGTAATCCAAAGGACTTGTATATCAAGGCAAATTTCAAGAACCATTGGCTCAGTCGTGATCACGTGACATTTGGTGTCACCTACTACTCGTATTGCAAGACATTGTTCTTTTATCAAGTTAAAATTTATTAGAAATGTTTGCTCATCTTGCAGAACACTCAGAGAACAGGTTACTCACAATGCAAGGTTTTACTTTTTAAATGTTTATTTATTTTTGAGAGAAAGAAAGAGAGGAGGAGGGGCAGAGGGAGAGGGAGGCATAGTATCTGAAGCAGCCTCCAGGCTCTGAGCTGCCAGCACAGAGCCCGACGCGGAGCTCAAACTGACAAACCATGAGATCACGACACAAACTGAAGTCGGACGCTCAACCAACTGAGCCATCCAGACGCCCCTGAGCATCTATATTTTTAATAAGTTCTCTAGTGATTATGGATGATTGGGTTTGGATATCATTGCCCCTCCATGTTTGTATACAGTAGGTGCTTTATAGCTGTTGGTGTAATGGCAAGGGTGGAGTCAGCTTCCCAGGTGTGATCATACTAGCTATCGTTGAGTTTCCCATGGAAATAGAGCTTCCAGGACTCTCCGTGTGCATTTTGAGGTGGTCCTGCTACTTTTGGTTGGTGATCCAGGCCCTCCTTGTTTGTGACATGCCACTTGCTGATGGGAACAAGGCCTCCCAATTCCAGGAGCTGGCAGAGCCCCCGAAGTCTGGGACACTTGAGAAGACAGCCAGCTTGAAATGCGCTTGCTGGTTTAGTTCCAATCAGGCCACTTCAGGATGACTCAGTTTGAATGTCAAGACCTTCTAAAATTAATCTGCAGCCACATCTAAAATCAGCACCTTGTATAAAGTCACCAGCTCCCTCCTTGCCCCATGCAGGATTTGGGAACCTGGGGGTGGGGCTGAGACGGGACCATCTCTATCTTTCAGCCCCTCAGACATTTGTCTGAATTTAGACTTGCTAACAGACAGTTTTCCTTCTGCTTTTTCTTTTCTTTTTCTTTTAAAATTCTTTCCCTTCCAATTGCAAGCAAAGGCTATTTTTATGGTCAGGGGTTTCATTTCTCAAAAGGAGGATGACGGGCAGCAGATATTTTAGTATTGCGTCCTTCGTTCTTGTTAATGGAATTAAGGTACAAATTTAAGCCAAAATATTCAGAGTTTTTTTTTTAATTAAAAAAGTTGGATATAAACATTGTAAAAAATTCAGATATCACAGAAAGTTCTAAAGAAGAAAGCAATAGTTATTGAAAATTCAGCATCCAGAGATAAATGATTGCTGGCATAATGCTTTTTAACAAATCCTTAAATTCCACAAATTAAAAAAAATAAAAATACATAATTTGCATAAATAGTAAGCCCAACAAAATCCTTGGATTCTTTGTTCAAGACAGTCTCCTAGAGGGAAGAAATCAGATATGTAGAGACCCTACATCAATGTTACATTTAAACTTTCACTTTCATAGTCTGTTGGTTAATTATAAATGAGAACCTTCTGAAGACAATTAGGCTTATATATTTAAAAAAAACAGTCCTTGACACAGCACATGAATTGTAGGAATTTATGCAGAGCTTCCCAAGCTGTCTTGGTTCTTGGTGCCTTCAGTGTCTCAGCAATGTTTTCACAGCTCCTCCTAGGCCAAAAGAAATGCGTCATAGGCCCACTTATTAAGTACTTAGGCCCAAGCAACTTAAGGATTTGTGGCCTAACAACTTAGAAGTCTACACGATTTCAGTCAGATTCTCCCTCACCGGTTCAGCTAAGTCAATAGCCAACAGGAATAATGATTATATCTATTCTCATAGAATTAAATGAGTTTGACAGCATCCTGACATTTGATTAGCATTCGATAAATATTAGTTATTAATATTAGTGGCTAATCTCTTAGAACCACGTTTTGAACATGTAGTTCAGAGTAAGAATGGGAGAGGGCGCCGGTGGGCACGTTGTGAGCTGGGGTGCCTAGGAGCGCGTATCTCTCCTCCCGCCCCTGCCTCGCCCAGCGGTGGGCCAACTCCTTCTGTTCCCTCTGCTCCTCCTCTTCTCCTCCCTGTCTCCCTTTCTACATCATCTGCCACCATTCTGTTTTTCACTCCAAAGAGGAACAGGAAGCATAAGCAATAAAAGACAAATAAGAAAAGCACTTTTTTTTTTTTTTTTTTTTTTTTTTGTGGGTAAAGATGTCTCCTGATTCAATGGGCTCCCATCCATCCTGATCTTGGATTTGGGCTCTTTGAGGACAGCTAACAGGCCTTCCTGTGTTCCGTGTAGAATTACCTGGAGAGTATGCTTAAGGCTTGAACTAGCTCTTGTAAGATTCTGGTCCTGACATGCCTTACTCATTCTGGAGTGGAGGGGTCTGACTGCCCACCTCCCTGCCATGCCCAGACTGCCCACTCCTGGAAATCTGCCAGGTTGCTCCTTGGCTGTGAGAGGGAACAGGAGATGGTGGCAGGGGAAAGCTAGTGACAGTGGATTCTCCTTAGCCTAGAGCTGGCTCAACTTGTATCATCCCTGGGCACGAGGCTCAAATAAGCTAATTCCTTTAGGATGACTTGAAATAGACCTGGGGTTCCCATTTACACTAGGCAGGGCTCTGAGGAGATAAAGTGGCAAATCTAATCATCACCATCACACCAGCTGTTAATTTAGCACCTACAACGAATCAAGAGCCATACCAGGTCTTTTATGTACCTTATCTCATTTAATAGTGAGAAATATCATGTGCAATGGATGTCATTTATCTCATTTTGCAGATGAGGAAACTAGACCCAAAGAGGATGAAATTTGTTCAAGTTCACACAGGAGGCAAAGCTAATATTGGCCACCATTTGTCTGACTTGGAGATGAGTATTATGAGATGTGAAAATATTATTTGAAAGGTTGTTGTATAACCATGAAAAATTGGAAATCAGCCTTAATTTCTAACAATAGGGTATTGACTATATAACATGTAATACACCCATACAATGGAGTATTGCATAGTAATTAAGAATGACAGTGTGGTATTTATTGATGTGGGGATGTTTGCACAGTATATTTTTAAAGAGGAATATATGGTGGGATTCCATTTTTGAAAGCTAAAACAAATGTTCTAAGACCTTACAAATATTGTTAGGTAAAAAAAAAAAATTGTGTATGTGAAGAAAGATATCTAGAAGGATAAATGCCAAAATGTTAGTCTTAGACCTTTGCAAGGTGAGATTATGGGTGATCTTTACTTTCTTCTTCATTGTTCACATCTATTTTCTAATTTTCCAAAATACCCATGTATTACTTATTTGAAAAAGACAGAAGAAAAGGGAATACTGGTCTGGAAATAAGGAAATTCTGTGTTCTGATGCCAGCTCTGCCTCTGACTTATTTTAAGGAAGTCCTTTTCCTTCTGGGTTTTGGCAGCTTCACCTGTAACATGAGTGATTGCTTAGTAGACAGAAAGAGTAGGAACCATGTCTATTTTGTCCCAGAAGTGTTTGTAACAGAGGCTGTATTCAGTAAATAGGGAATTAATGAATAAATGAATGAATGATATGAGATTCAAGACTAAGGGGCTGTGGTGGCTGGAAGAGTTTCAGAGACATGACATACAGTCCTCAAATGCAGTCCAGAGGCAGAAGTCCTGGAGGTTGTGGGACTTTTTGTGCACACCATGAATAATAGTGAGACTGGTCCCTGTTACATTCAATTCACTAGCGTGGGAAGTTGGTTCAGAGCTCTTGGCTTAGTGTTGAACGAACTTGGGTTCCAGTGTCAATACTGCTCTTTGCCAGCTGTGAAATCTTGAGGAAATTATATATCTTTTCCTGAGCTTGTTTTCTCATCTGTAAAATGAGAGTAATAATTAACACTTAGCTCATAGGGTTGGTCTGAGCATTTAAACAGTGTGTTTAGAAATTAGTTCAAAATGGTAGACTGAATCTCAGCCATTTTTCCTATCCCCAATCCTTGGAAACACCAGAAAAGATAAATATATATAATCCATAAATGTCCTGGCAAACAAGAGGAGGCAACCTCAGTGGATTTGAAATTGTGAGGAATTGATGAAAGCAAAAAAGATAGTGGAGTTGGAAGAATGAAAGAACTGTCTAAAACATGTGCAGGAGATAACTCTATGAAAAGTGGGAGTGGCTTTGGAGGTGCTTCGAGCTTGAAGACAGTGGATGTGGGGGTGGTAGTAACTGATGGGGTAATGGGCTGGGATGTTGCAGTAGGAACAATTCGAGACAACCAGCTACTTACTCCTCTCACTCCACCTTCCCTGCTTAGCCAAACAGCAGCAGCAGCAGCAGCAGCAGAGATATCTGCCTTCGTCATGTACATGTGGACACTCAGGCTGGAGAGGCAAGGAAATACCCAGGAAGAAAGGGCATTAGAGACTGGCACACCTTTTCCATCAGTTTGTTTCTTACCCTCTATCATCCCTCCCATACAATGACTGGAGACATCATCCATAGATTGGGTAACAAAGACTCTCAAATTCAAGATAAGCACACAACCAAGAGCCATTGGACACTGAGAAAGACCATTATGATGAAATAGGCACAGAGTACAATAAACAGAAACCCTGACACCCAAAGAAATAGAACCAGCAGAGAAGACATATTAAACATTTAGAATGAGCATAAACATCCTCAGAAAGTTATTAGAGAAAATAGTCTGAGATCTCAGAAATAAAAAATAAGATTCTCAAAGGCATC
This sequence comes from Panthera uncia, assembly GCF_023721935.1. Lineage (NCBI taxonomy): Eukaryota > Metazoa > Chordata > Mammalia > Carnivora > Felidae > Panthera > Panthera uncia. Next base: position 108,062,735 of record NW_026057584.1, on the reverse strand, counting down.
CTCAGTAAATGGGCTACAAACAGGTTGGACAGAGATGAACAATAGCATATAAGTGAGCTGGGAGATCAAATTGATGAATTCTTTTACAATACGTTGCAAAAAAAGCATAAAATAAAAGTTAGAATATGTGAAGAGTAGATTCAGAAGTTTCAATAACCATCAAATAGAGGTTCCAGAAAGAGAAACGGAGAAGGGAAGTGAGGAAGACTAAATTAAGCACAAAAGGAAATTTCTCAAGTTGATGAAAGGCAAAGTTCTCATACTGAAGGGGTCCACCACATGACAAGCAGAACAGAAATCAACATGACAAATAGACATGCGATGGTGAAATTTGGAACATGAAGGATAGAGAAAAGGAAAACAGATTACTCATAAAGGAAAGCAGATAAATGTCAGATTCAGTTACAACACTGCATGCTGGAATATCGTCAGAGATCCAGGAAAAAAGGATTTGAACCAGCTTAGCTATCATTCAAGTATAAGGGCTAAATTTCAGACTTCTAAGGATGATAAAATAAATCACCTTCAGTTTTACTTGTAAGAGGTACTCCAATACGATGAAAAGAATCCAAGAGAAGCAGGGATGAATAAAGAAATCAGTAGAAATTGTTGATGTCTAAATAAGTGTTAACTGAAAAAACAAAACAAAACAGAACAGAACAACAACCTTGCCATCTGAAACTGAAAGCCTAAAAAGAACCATTGTAGGTGAGGAGAGAGGGAGAGGAAGGAAGCGTGAGTGGAACAAGGTCTATGTGGTGTGCAGTGGCTGATCATGACAGGCACTACACTTATATGGACCATGAAAGGAAAAACAATAATGATCATATATTGGAGTTAAAATTTAAAAGTAAGCACTTGAACATCATAAATTAAATCAAGAAGGGGCGCCTGGGTGGCTCAGTTGGTTAAATGTCTGACTTTGGCTCAGGTCATGATCTCACAGTCAGTGGGTTCGAGCCCCACATTGGGCTCTGTGCTGACAGCTCAGAGTCTGGAGCCTGCTTCAGATTCTGTGTCTCCCCCTCTCTCTCTGCTACCACCTACACCCCCCCCCCCCCCCGCTCACAATCTGTCTCTCTCTCAAAAATAAATAAATATTTAAAAATTTAAAAAAAAAAGGAAATTAAATCAAGAAGATCTAATCTATCCACAAAAAGGAAAAAAAGTGGGGGAAAAAAAGAAAGCCTAGTAAATACAAACACAAGATAAGATGGCAATAACAAGCCTTCACATATCAGTAATCACAATAAATGTGAGTAGCTTAAATTAATTTGTGAAAAAAACAAATCAGGAGGAAAAGAAATCTCGAACATGTAGCTACATGCTATTTCTAAGAGACATAGCTAAAACAATGACAGAAACATTGAAAATGAAGGAACAGAAAAAATTATGGTGAATATATGCTGATAAAAAAAGAAGAATGTTGGGGTGCCTGGGTGGGTCAGTCAGTTGAGTGTCCGACTTCGGCTCAAGTTGTGATCTCATGGTTCATGGATTTGAGCCCTGCATCTGGCCCTGTGCTGACAGCTCAGACCTGGAGCCCACTTCAGATTCTGTGTCTCCCTCTCTCTTACCCCTCCCCCACTTGTGCTCTGTCTCTCTCTCTCTAAAATAAATAAACATTAAAATAATAAAAAAAGAAAGAATGACTAATGAATTTGACATCAGAAAAAAAGTAGAAGATGGGGCAAAACAAATGTTATAAGGAATAAGGAAAAAAATTCATAATGATATAACAATTGTGAACTTTTATTCACCTAACAACTTAACATTAAAATATAGAAAGTACACATTAAAAAAAAAAAAACAAGCCATATCCAAATAGGGTTTATTTAATAAATATATGTTAATAGATCAAAAATTCAGAAGATTACAAGACATTTCTTGTAGATTCTTGGAAAGGTATTCGACAGAATTCAGTGTTATTAATAGAATAATGTAATGAAATAAGAGTTGATGGATTCCTACTTAATATAAAATATATATTATATATATTATATATATTATATATTTATAGTATATATATATAATAAATATATATATTTATATATTATATATAAATATATAATATCACCACCAAGAAGAGAAAGCACTAGATATGTTCCTGCTAAGATCAAGAAGAAGAGAGGCTGGTCCTTATCACCAGTATTGTTTAACATTGTTCTAGATATATCAGTCAACATAATTGAACTGGAGACTGAAACAAGAGCTCTAAAAATGGGAAAAAAGTAATATTATTCTTACTTGTAAATATTATGGTTGATTACTGGGAAACTCAAGATAATTTCTTGGAAAGTTATAACACATGATAGAGAGTTCAGTAAGTTTGGGTCTGTACAAAATTAATACGTGGAGCCCAATAAACTACAAATATACAAACAATTATAACATTATAACAAACATTATAACAATTAAAAGTTATAATGGAAGAAACTATTTTACATACAAGAGCAATAAAAGAGATGAAATGCTAAGGTAGATAGTGTCAGAATTGAGTTAAATTTGGACACACAGCTGGTGTTACAGGATTGCTTTGTGTGTGGAAAACTCACACATCTTGTGTCTGAAGTGAGGTAGTGTAGTTGTAGCAGATTAAGGGTAGAGGAGACATACAAGAGAAGTAAGTTTTTGCTTTGTTTTGTTTTTCGGGTGGAAAACAAAATATTCCATTAAAACTCTGGTTGGAACTAATAAATTCAACGAAGTTGCAGGATAAAAGGAAACACACAAAACCCAGTTGTGTTTCTATACACTAATGAGTAATCCAAAGAGGAAATTAAGAAAACAATTCCAATTCCAGAACCAAAAAAATAAAACAAAACACTTGTACCCTGAAAGTTACAAAACATTGCTGAAAGAATTAAAGAAGACACAGATAAGCAAACAAACAAGCAAACACATAAATTACCCCTGAGTCATGGACTGGAAGACTTAATATTAAGATAATGACTGTTACCCAAAGGAATCTACAGATTTAATGCAGTCCCTATCAAAATCCTAACAATGGCTTCTGCAAAAACAGAAAATTCCATGCTAAAATTCATATGGAATCTCAAGGGACCCTGAGTAGCCAAAACAATGTTGAAAATGAACAAAGTTGGATGACTCATACATTTTGATTTCAAAACTTACTACAAAACTACAGTAATCAAAACAGTGTGGTGCTGGTACAAAGACAGACATATAGCTCAATAGAATAGAATAGAAAGCCTAGAAATAAACCCTTGCATTATGGCCAATTGATTTGGACAAAGTTGCCAAGACTATTGTGTAGGGCAAAAGACAGTCTTTTTAACAAAAGTGCTGCAAAAACTGGATATCCACATGCAAACAATTGATGGTGGACCCTTACCTTACTTATACTACACACCAAAATTAACTCAAAATGAGTAAAAACTTAAATGTAAGTGCTAAAACTATAACATATTTTAGAAGAAAGCCTAAGGAAAAAAGCCTCTTGACATCGAATTTGGCAATGATTTCTTAATATGACACTGAGAGCACAGGCAAAAAATGCAAAAACAGATTAAGTTGGATTACATGAACCATAAAAATAAAACTTTTGTGAATCAAAGTTCACAGTCAACAGAGTGGAAAGGTGACCTACAGAACAGGAGAAAATATTTGCAAATTATATATCTGATAAGAGATTAACATCCAGAATATATATATAAACCTCATACAACTCAACAAAAACAAAACAAACAACCTGATTTTAAAAATGGGCAGGGCACCTGGGTGGCTCAGTCAGTTGAGCATCTGACTTTGGCTCAGGTCATGATCTCGTGGTTTGTGATTTCCAGCCCCACATCAGGCTTGCTGCTGTTAGACTGCCAGTGCAGAGTCTGCTTGAATCTTCTGTCCCCCCCTCTCTTTGCCCCTGCCCTGCTTGCGCTCTCCCTACAATAAATAAATATTTTTTAAAAATGGGCAAAGGCTTGCATAGACATTTCTCCAAAGAAGATATACAAATGGCCAATAAGCGCACGTAAAGATGCTCCACGTCACTAAATGGTGAGAGAAAGGCAAGTCAAAACCACAATGAGGTACCTTCTCATACCTATTAGATGGCTACTATATAAAAAAGCAAACAGAAAATAACAAGTGTTGGTGAGAATGTGAAACGATGCAGCAGCTGAAACTATGCTACAGTGGTTTCTCCAAAACTTTGAAAAGTAGACTTACCATTTCATCCAGCAATTCCACATCTGGATATATACCCAAAAGAACTGAATGGAGAGTCTCAAAGAGTTATTTGTACACTCATGTTTAGAGTAGCATTATTCACAATAGCCAAAAGTTGGAAGCAACTCAGTTGTCCATGGATGAATGTATAAACAAAATGTGGCATCTACACACAGTGGAATATTATTCAACATTAAAAAGAATGGAAATTCTGATAAAATCTACAACATGGATGTTGTACATTGAGTACATTATTCTGTGTGAAATAAGCCAGTTACAAAAAGACAAATAGTGTATGATTTCACTCATATGAGGTACCTAGAGTAGACAAATTCATAGGGACAGAAAGTAGAAGGGTGGTTGCCAGAGGCTGGAGGAGGAGTGAATGGGAATAATTCTTTAATGGGTACAGAGTTTCAATTTTGCAAAACAAAAAGAGTTCTGGAGATCTGTTATACAACAGCATGAGTGTACTTACCACTTACTGAACTGTGCAATTAAAAATGGTTAAGATGGTAAATGGTATGTCATGTGCATTTTCTTACAAGTAAAAATAGAAAAAATAAATGAGAATGAAGAACTTTTTCATCTACCATATTGGTAAGAACAAGAACCCAGGGGTGTCTGGGTGGCTCAGTCAGTTAAATGTCTGACTTCGGCTCAGGTCATGATCTCACAGTTCATGGGTTTGAGCCCCAGGTTGGGCTCTGTGTTGACAGCTCAGAGCCTGGAGCTTCAGATTCTGTGTCTCCCTCTCTCTCTGTCCCTCCCCCACTCATGCTCTGTCTCTCAAAAATAAATAAACATTTAAAAAATTTAAAAAATGAAGTGAATAATAATGAGATAGCATTATACATTTGGTGGTTTAAACCCATAGCTACAGATTTTTGAACATTCCTCCCATTAAAAGGTGAAATCTATGTCCCACTTTGTGAAACAGGACCATCTTGACCATAGTGATTTTAGGTGATTTCTGTCATAAAGAGTCATGCAATTTCTTCTGCTTTCCTCAATCTGCTTTTGGAGACCTGAGGCCTCCATGCTGTGAGGAGAGACCACACATGGGACACCTGGTCAAGAGTCCCGAGTGAGCACAGGGGCTAGCGAGGAAAGAAACCTCCAAGCAATTCCAACTCCCAACCTTTTGGGTCTTTCCAGTTGAGATCCTAGACGTGGTCAGAGCAGAGGAAAACCATTCCCCTAGAACCCTGAAAAACTCTTCACCCAGAATCTGTGGCTTAACACAATGGTCATTATTTTGTGCTGCTAAATTTGGAGTGTTTCATTACCCAGCAATAAAATACCTGGAAGATTGCTTTTGTAGGGAGGAAGGCAGGAATGCATGGCATTGTTTGCACACCCATGAACTATGTCTAGAAGGGCTCCCACAAAATTGGCCACACTGGCTACTTCCCAGGGAGGAAAGTGATTAGGGATGGGAAGGAGAGAGACTGTCCTTCTTCCACTTAGGTATCTCTTGTGATACACATTCCTGTGACCCAAAAAGGAAATGCAACGTGAAAGTACTGGAAAGGAAGAACAAAAGCGTTCTTGTTGGCGGTTGGTACAACATTCTGCATGGCTAATCAATAGCGTTATTTGGCAATGGTTAAAGTGAATGACAATTTAGCATGCTGGTCAAGTTATAGTATCATCAGGTGCACACAGCCCTTTCTTAGGCCCCAGCGACAATCAGGTTGAAAAATGCCACAGCAGCAACAGTCCACCATCAGTGTTCTTTTTCTTCCAGACTGCCTTTTTAAAGTTAAATTTCCAGAAAAGCCATCTTTAATCCCCTAACATCCCAGATGAGATGGGTCTTCTCCGGAGTAGAGGGAGCAGCTGGGGAGAGGTCCACCCAGGGTGGACGCAGGGAGGACAGGTGGGGACAAAGGATACAGGCAGCTCCTTTGAATCCTCCTCACCCCGGAAGGGTTGCTGGTTCAGGCAGAACGAAGCTGGCAGCGAGGAGCACTTGGCCAGCGGTGAGAGCGCTGGAAGGTGGCAGAGGAGGGAGAGGGAAGAGGTTAAATAATGACCGATGGGACTGCAGCTGTGGTCACAGGCCTCACTGGACCAGATCTCCAGTGGGAAAGGGCCCCCCTCTCTTCCCTGGCAGGAGCTCATCAGGGGCCTCGGAGAATGAGGCAAAGTCCAAGAAATGGAAGATGTGTTCCAACAGAAGGGTTAATGCTTAAGCCAGTGCTTCTCAACCTTTGGTACCCCCCAAACCACTGGGCAGGGAGGCACAGCAGAAGGCAGGTGCCATGGTATCCCACTCTCAGGAGCCGACATCTGGGAGTCCTGAAGGGGCTCAGTACACAGCAAAGTGGAGAGGCCCAGTCGCCAAACTCAGGCACCAGCAGGTTTTGGGACCTCTCCTGCTACATCCACCCACAGGCAGGTCCAGCTGCTTGAGTTGGAGACTAGGAAGCGTGTGGTTTGTCCTCTCCTTGACATCTCAGTCCTGGGGCCCCATCACCTGCTCTCTCCACCTGTCTCCTGACTTAGTTCATTTTTTCATGACCTTCTCTTCATCTCCACCATTAATGATGGGAATAACCAATTAAAAAAAAATCCCAATATCCACGCCAGTGCCCCAGACCAATTAAATAAAAATCTCTTGGGTAGGCCCCCAAGGTCATGGTTTTTTGAAGGCCCCTGAGTGATCTAATATGCAGCCGAGACAGCCATTAGTTATGGGTGATCCCACTGGTGTTGAGAGGGAGGGATTCAGAAATGGGCATGTGGCCCGATTCTGCCCTATGAGACTTGAAGAGAAGTCTTGTGGGGGAGGCTTTTGAAAATCTAGCAGTTCTGGAAGATTATTCAGTCATGAAAAGGAATGAAATACTGATACATACTACAACATGAATGCATGAGATGGGGAGTTACTGCTTACTGGCTGTGAGGGCTCCTTCTGGGGTGATGAAAATGTTCTGGAACTAGACAGTGGTGATAGTTGCCCAACATTGTGAATGTACTACATGCCATTAATGGTAAATTCCATTATGTGTATGTTACTAAATACATGTCTCCTTTGTGTCAGGGTGAGAAGAGCAGCCAGAGGAAGAAGCCAATCGCAAGAAACGTGGAGCAGAAAAACAGGGCAAATCTGGTCACAGATGACAGGGCTGGGCTGCTGAATCCATGTGTCCTGGGGTCTGTTGTACTTCCAGGCATCTTGTTACAGGTGATGATAAATACCCTTACGGTTTAAGGCTATTTGGGTCAGGGGTCAATATTAACAGTTTTAGAAGATCTTCCTCCTCTAGTCCCTGGGACTGGGTGATATCACATGGCCTCTGAGCCTGCCTGGCTGGGACCGCCTCAGCACAGCGTCCACCAGTTCCCAGAGGCCACTCGGTCTCTTCTAGCTCTACTGGGCAGCATCACTGCGGGCTCAGGCATTAGTTCTGCAGGGGCTCTGAGAAAATAGGATGCTTTGGCCATTGAATGGAGAGGCACGTCCCTCCCTAAACTGCTTCCTGTCTTTCTAGATGGAGAGCAGCTTCAGTCAGATTCCCCAGGAAGAGATTATTAGCGTGTCAGTGACTTCAAAGACTGAAGGGAAAATTGCCACAACTCTCATGACCGACTTCCACTCCAAATTAGACCTGTGGGAGATGTGGCATTTGGAAGACACAGGACTAAGGCTTTCAGACACCACAAACACTGTCATGGCTGTCGGACCAGGACCCTTCCAGGCTCATCCTCGGAGTTAGTTATGGCCAGTCCCTGCTGGAGAGATCTCTCAACCCTCTGCCTCCCCCCCCCCCCCCCCCATCCGTACTGCCTGAGCAATGTGCAGCCCTGCTAGGGACCAGTCTGCCCATCCTGTTCCTTCTCCCTCCCGCCACCTGGGGTTCCTGTCCTAAGATGTACCTACACCATAAACTTTGTGTAAACTCCCATCCTTTCACTGATGCCGTGTCCCTCCCATTTCAACTCCTGCTAGCATTGGGGCCGATGGGGCACATGCTCCCATGGCCCCTCTAAACAGCCCCACCATTCCCTGACTTCCCACCTCTTATTATGGCTGATTAGTAGTGGGCACTGGCAGGGGCCAGGCCTTTCCCCCCTCACCTTACTGCCTTCTCACAGCTGACTCATGATGAAGCACCACTGTGGGCCTGCACAGTGGGGGTGAGCATGTGAATGTCTGTTCTTCTTATAGGTGAGGGCTTCTCCAGGGCCTGCCTGCCCCAGGCTTTCACAGAGTGATGCTCTGACAGTAGGGCTGAGTCATCTCCTGGTACTAGGGACTCAGGGCTTGGACCTCAGGGCCAAAGGGGATGCGTAGCCAGGCTGACATGTTAGGACAGATACCCTGGAGTTTGTAAGTTGGCTGACAGGATGCTGGGCCATTTTCCACAGATACTTCCTGGACAGGCAGTTGATATCTTCTGAGCCCTTCCTATCCTTCCATTCATCCACCCATCCATCCATCCATCCATCCACCCGTCTGTCCACCCGTCCATCCAT